>NW_027656132.1:0-158990 GCF_964235325.1 Thermobia domestica
AATATGGCTGACCAATGACAACCGAGGAATAAGGACATGTACCGTTCAGAACTACATACAGCGCATTCGCTAATTGGCGCACTTTCTTCATTTTTTGAAAAACAAATAAAATTTTTATACTATGGGTTTGAATTTTGCATCACCCTGTATATGTTTTCCATACAACAACCAAATATACTATCCAAGAATTGCAAACATTATAAAATGGTAAGAAAATCTACACATTACAACAAAAAATTTTAAAAAATGAAGATAGTACCTGTTGTTATACATGAAGCAATATAACCCTTGCAGTCTTGATGAGACCACGTGACACTCATCCTAAGTAGAAAAAGTATGTCTTCAAACACGAATTTCTTCACTTTTCTTCTAAACTCAACTAATTGGTATATATATGTTGTTAGGCAACATCTCAACAATATAACATATGTCATTTTTATATATATTATATTGTTGTGCATTCTTCCTAACTACTGTATATTTAAGGCTATATCTCCGAAACTTCTGAATATATTTTAATGAAATAAAGCTCAAATTGAAGAGCTGTACCCTCTTCATATTCTGACTGCAAGCAGCGCCCCCTACTGTAGAAGGAAAGTTATCTTGTGCATATCATGTTTGGTACTCTTTTATTCATTTTATATAAACGATTTTATTCCATGATATGTCTCATTGCCTCATAACAATATGGCTGACCAATGACAACCGAAGAATAAGGACATGTACCGTTCAGAACTACATACAGCGCATTCGCTAATTGGCGCACTTTCTTCATTTTTTGAAAAAAAAATAAAATTTTTATACTATGGGTTTGAATTTTGCATCACTCTGTATATGTTTTCCATACAACAACCAAATATACTACCTAAGAATTGCAAACATGATAAAATGGTAAGAAAATCTACACATTACAACAAAAAATTTTAAAAAATGAAGATAGTACCTGTTGTTATACATGAAGCAATATAACCCTTGCAGTCTTGATGAGACCACGTGACACTCATCCTAAGTAGAAAAAGTATGTCTTCAAACACGAATTTCTTCACTTTTCTTCTAAACTCAACTAATTGGTATATATCTGTTGTTAGGCAACATCTCAACAATATAACATATGTCATTTTTATATATATTATATTGTTGTGCATTCTTCCTAACTACTGTATATTTAAGGCTATATCTCCGAAACTTCTGAATATATTTTAATGTAATAAAGCTCAAATTGAAGAGCTGTACCCTCTTCATATTCTGACTGCAAGCAGCGCCCCCTACTGTAGAAGGAAAGTTATCTTGTGCATATCATGTTTGGTACTCTTTTATTCATTTTACACTATATAAACGATTTTATTCCATGATATGTCTCATTGCCTCATAACAATATGGCTGACCAATGACAACCGAGGAATAAGGACATGTACCGTTCAGAACTACATACAGCGCATTCGCTAATTGGCGCACTTTCTTCATTTTTTGAAAAACAAATAAAATTTTTATACTATGGGTTTGAATTTTGCATCACCCTGTATATGTTTTCCATACAACAACCAAATATACTATCCAAGAATTGCAAACATTATAAAATGGTAAGAAAATCTACACATTACAACAAAAAATTTTAAAAAATGAAGATAGTACCTGTTGTTATACATGAAGCAATATAACCCTTGCAGTCTTGATGAGACCACGTGACACTCATCCTAAGTAGAAAAAGTATGTCTTCAAACACGAATTTCTTCACTTTTCTTCTAAACTCAACTAATTGGTATATATATGTTGTTAGGCAACATCTCAACAATATAACATATGTCATTTTTATATATATTATATTGTTGTGCATTCTTCCTAACTACTGTATATTTAAGGCTATATCTCCGAAACTTCTGAATATATTTTAATGAAATTAAGCTCAAATTGAAGAGCTGTACCCTCTTCATATTCTGACTGCAAGCAGCGCCCCCTACTGTAGAAGGAAAGTTATCTTGTGCATATCATGTTTGGTACTCTTTTATTCATTTTATATAAACGATTTTATTCCATGATATGTCTCATTGCCTCATAACAATATGGCTGACCAATGACAACCGAAGAATAAGGACATGTACCGTTCAGAACTACATACAGCGCATTCGCTAATTGGCGCACTTTCTTCATTTTTTGAAAAACAAATAAAATTTTTATACTATGGGTTTGAATTTTGCATCACTCTGTATATGTTTTCCATACAACAACCAAATATACTACCTAAGAATTGCAAACATGATAAAATGGTAAGAAAATCTACACATTACAACAAAAAATTTTAAAAAATGAAGATAGTACCTGTTGTTATACATGAAGCAATATAACCCTTGCAGTCTTGATGAGACCACGTGACACTCATCCTAAGTAGAAAAAGTATGTCTTCAAACACGAATTTCTTCACTTTTCTTCTAAACTCAACTAATTGGTATATATCTGTTGTTAGGCAACATCTCAACAATATAACATATGTCATTTTTATATATATTATATTGTTGTGCATTCTTCCTAACTACTGTATATTTAAGGCTATATCTCCGAAACTTCTGAATATATTTTAATGTAATAAAGCTCAAATTGAAGAGCTGTACCCTCTTCATATTCTGACTGCAAGCAGCGCCCCCTACTGTAGAAGGAAAGTTATCTTGTGCATATCATGTTTGGTACTCTTTTATTCATTTTACACTATATAAACGATTTTATTCCATGATATGTCTCATTGCCTCATAACAATATGGCTGACCAATGACAACCGAGGAATAAGGACATGTACCGTTCAGAACTACATACAGCGCATTCGCTAATTGGCGCACTTTCTTCATTTTTTGAAAAACAAATAAAATTTTTATACTATGGGTTTGAATTTTGCATCACCCTGTATATGTTTTCCATACAACAACCAAATATACTATCCAAGAATTGCAAACATTATAAAATGGTAAGAAAATCTACACATTACAACAAAAAATTTTAAAAAATGAAGATAGTACCTGTTGTTATACATGAAGCAATATAACCCTTGCAGTCTTGATGAGACCACGTGACACTCATCCTAAGTAGAAAAAGTATGTCTTCAAACACGAATTTCTTCACTTTTCTTCTAAACTCAACTAATTGGTATATATATGTTGTTAGGCAACATCTCAACAATATAACATATGTCATTTTTATATATATTATATTGTTGTGCATTCTTCCTAACTACTGTATATTTAAGGCTATATCTCCGAAACTTCTGAATATATTTTAATGAAATAAAGCTCAAATTGAAGAGCTGTACCCTCTTCATATTCTGACTGCAAGCAGCGCCCCCTACTGTAGAAGGAAAGTTATCTTGTGCATATCATGTTTGGTACTCTTTTATTCATTTTATATAAACGATTTTATTCCATGATATGTCTCATTGCCTCATAACAATATGGCTGACCAATGACAACCGAAGAATAAGGACATGTACCGTTCAGAACTACATACAGCGCATTCGCTAATTGGCGCACTTTCTTCATTTTTTGAAAAAAAAAATAAAATTTTTATACTATGGGTTTGAATTTTGCATCACTCTGTATATGTTTTCCATACAACAACCAAATATACTACCTAAGAATTGCAAACATGATAAAATGGTAAGAAAATCTACACATTACAACAAAGAATTTTAAAAAATGAAGATAGTACCTGTTGTTATACATGAAGCAATATAACCCTTGCAGTCTTGATGAGACCACGTGACACTCATCCTAAGTAGAAAAAGTATGTCTTCAAACACGAATTTCTTCACTTTTCTTCTAAACTCAACTAATTGGTATATATCTGTTGTTAGGCAACATCTCAACAATATAACATATGTCATTTTTATATATATTATATTGTTGTGCATTCTTCCTAACTACTGTATATTTAAGGCTATATCTCCGAAACTTCTGAATATATTTTAATGTAATCAAGCTCAAATTGAAGAGCTGTACCCTCTTCATATTCTGACTGCAAGCAGCGCCCCCTACTGTAGAAGGAAAGTTATCTTGTGCATATCATGTTTGGTACTCTTTTATTCATTTTACACTATATAAACGATTTTATTCCATGATATGTCTCATTGCCTCATAACAATATGGCTGACCAATGACAACCGAGGAATAAGGACATGTACCGTTCAGAACTACATACAGCGCATTCGCTAATTGGCGCACTTTCTTCATTTTTTGAAAAACAAATAAAATTTTTATACTATGGGTTTGAATTTTGCATCACCCTGTATATGTTTTCCATACAACAACCAAATATACTATCCAAGAATTGCAAACATTATAAAATGGTAAGAAAATCTACACATTACAACAAAAAATTTTAAAAAATGAAGATAGTACCTGTTGTTATACATGAAGCAATATAACCCTTGCAGTCTTGATGAGACCACGTGACACTCATCCTAAGTAGAAAAAGTATGTCTTCAAACACGAATTTCTTCACTTTTCTTCTAAACTCAACTAATTGGTATATATCTGTTGTTAGGCAACATCTCAACAATATAACATATGTCATTTTTATATATATTATATTGTTGTGCATTCTTCCTAACTACTGTATATTTAAGGCTATATCTCCGAAACTTCTGAATATATTTTAATGTAATAAAGCTCAAATTGAAGAGCTGTACCCTCTTCATATTCTGACTGCAAGCAGCGCCCCCTACTGTAGAAGGAAAGTTATCTTGTGCATATCATGTTTGGTACTCTTTTATTCATTTTACACTATATAAACGATTTTATTCCATGATATGTCTCATTGCCTCATAACAATATGGCTGACCAATGACAACCGAGGAATAAGGACATGTACCGTTCAGAACTACATACAGCGCATTCGCTAATTGGCGCACTTTCTTCATTTTTTGAAAAACAAATAAAATTTTTATACTATGGGTTTGAATTTTGCATCACCCTGTATATGTTTTCCATACAACAACCAAATATACTATCCAAGAATTGCAAACATTATAAAATGGTAAGAAAATCTACACATTACAACAAAAAATTTTAAAAAATGAAGATAGTACCTGTTGTTATACATGAAGCAATATAACCCTTGCAGTCTTGATGAGACCACGTGACACTCATCCTAAGTAGAAAAAGTATGTCTTCAAACACGAATTTCTTCACTTTTCTTCTAAACTCAACTAATTGGTATATATATGTTGTTAGGCAACATCTCAACAATATAACATATGTCATTTTTATATATATTATATTGTTGTGCATTCTTCCTAACTACTGTATATTTAAGGCTATATCTCCGAAACTTCTGAATATATTTTAATGAAATAAAGCTCAAATTGAAGAGCTGTACCCTCTTCATATTCTGACTGCAAGCAGCGCCCCCTACTGTAGAAGGAAAGTTATCTTGTGCATATCATGTTTGGTACTCTTTTATTCATTTTATATAAACGATTTTATTCCATGATATGTCTCATTGCCTCATAACAATATGGCTGACCAATGACAACCGAAGAATAAGGACATGTACCGTTCAGAACTACATACAGCGCATTCGCTAATTGGCGCACTTTCTTCATTTTTTGAAAAAAAAATAAAAATTTATACTATGGGTTTGAATTTTGCATCACTCTGTATATGTTTTCCATACAACAACCAAATATACTACCTAAGAATTGCAAACATGATAAAATGGTAAGAAAATCTACACATTACAACAAAAAATTTTAAAAAATGAAGATAGTACCTGTTGTTATACATGAAGCAATATAACCCTTGCAGTCTTGATGAGACCACGTGACACTCATCCTAAGTAGAAAAAGTATGTCTTCAAACACGAATTTCTTCACTTTTCTTCTAAACTCAACTAATTGGTATATATATGTTGTTAGGCAACATCTCAACAATATAACATATGTCATTTTTATATATATTATATTGTTGTGCATTCTTCCTAACTACTGTATATTTAAGGCTATATCTCCGAAACTTCTGAATATATTTTAATGAAATAAAGCTCAAATTGAAGAGCTGTACCCTCTTCATATTCTGACTGCAAGCAGCGCCCCCTACTGTAGAAGGAAAGTTATCTTGTGCATATCATGTTTGGTACTCTTTTATTCATTTTATATAAACGATTTTATTCCATGATATGTCTCATTGCCTCATAACAATATGGCTGACCAATGACAACCGAAGAATAAGGACATGTACCGTTCAGAACTACATACAGCGCATTCGCTAATTGGCGCACTTTCTTCATTTTTTGAAAAAAAAATAAAATTTTTATACTATGGGTTTGAATTTTGCATCACTCTGTATATGTTTTCCATACAACAACCAAATATACTACCTAAGAATTGCAAACATGATAAAATGGTAAGAAAATCTACACATTACAACAAAAAATTTTAAAAAATGAAGATAGTACCTGTTGTTATACATGAAGCAATATAACCCTTGCAGTCTTGATGAGACCACGTGACACTCATCCTAAGTAGAAAAAGTATGTCTTCAAACACGAATTTCTTCACTTTTCTTCTAAACTCAACTAATTGGTATATATCTGTTGTTAGGCAACATCTCAACAATATAACATATGTCATTTTTATATATATTATATTGTTGTGCATTCTTCCTAACTACTGTATATTTAAGGCTATATCTCCGAAACTTCTGAATATATTTTAATGTAATAAAGCTCAAATTGAAGAGCTGTACCCTCTTCATATTCTGACTGCAAGCAGCGCCCCCTACTGTAGAAGGAAAGTTATCTTGTGCATATCATGTTTGGTACTCTTTTATTCATTTTACACTATATAAACGATTTTATTCCATGATATGTCTCATTGCCTCATAACAATATGGCTGACCAATGACAACCGAGGAATAAGGACATGTACCGTTCAGAACTACATACAGCGCATTCGCTAATTGGCGCACTTTCTTCATTTTTTGAAAAACAAATAAAATTTTTATACTATGGGTTTGAATTTTGCATCACCCTGTATATGTTTTCCATACAACAACCAAATATACTATCCAAGAATTGCAAACATTATAAAATGGTAAGAAAATCTACACATTACAACAAAAAATTTTAAAAAATGAAGATAGTACCTGTTGTTATACATGAAGCAATATAACCCTTGCAGTCTTGATGAGACCACGTGACACTCATCCTAAGTAGAAAAAGTATGTCTTCAAACACGAATTTCTTCACTTTTCTTCTAAACTCAACTAATTGGTATATATATGTTGTTAGGCAACATCTCAACAATATAACATATGTCATTTTTATATATATTATATTGTTGTGCATTCTTCCTAACTACTGTATATTTAAGGCTATATCTCCGAAACTTCTGAATATATTTTAATGAAATAAAGCTCAAATTGAAGAGCTGTACCCTCTTCATATTCTGACTGCAAGCAGCGCCCCCTACTGTAGAAGGAAAGTTATCTTGTGCATATCATGTTTGGTACTCTTTTATTCATTTTATATAAACGATTTTATTCCATGATATGTCTCATTGCCTCATAACAATATGGCTGACCAATGAAAACCGAAGAATAAGGACATGTACCGTTCAGGACTACATACAGCGCATTCGCTAATTGGCGCACTTTCTTCATTTTTTGAAAAACAAATAAAATTTTTATACTATGGGTTTGAATTTTGCATCACTCTGTATATGTTTTCCATACAACAACCAAATATACTACCTAAGAATTGCAAACATGATAAAATGGTAAGAAAATCTACACATTACAACAAAAAATTTTAAAAAATGAAGATAGTACCTGTTGTTATACATGAAGCAATATAACCCTTGCAGTCTTGATGAGACCACGTGACACTCATCCTAAGTAGAAAAAGTATGTCTTCAAACACGAATTTCTTCACTTTTCTTCTAAACTCAACTAATTGGTATATATCTGTTGCTAGGCAACATCTCAACAATATAACATATGTCATTTTTATATATATTATATTGTTGTGCATTCTTCCTAACTACTGTATATTTAAGGCTATATCTCCGAAACTTCTGAATATATTTTAATGAAATAAAGCTCAAATTGAAGAGCTGTACCCTCTTCATATTCTGACTGCAAGCAGCGCCCCCTACTGTAGAAGGAAAGTTATCTTGTGCATATCATGTTTGGTACTCTTTTATTCATTTTACACTATATAAACGATTTTATTCCATGATATGTCTCATTGCCTCATAACAATATGGCTGACCAATGACAACCGAGGAATAAGGACATGTACCGTTCAGAACTACATACAGCGCATTCGCTAATTGGCGCACTTTCTTCATTTTTTGAAAAACAAATAAAATTTTTATACTATGGGTTTGAATTTTGCATCACCCTGTATATGTTTTCCATACAACAACCAAATATACTACCTAAGAATTGCAAACATGATAAAATGGTAAGAAAATCTACACATTACAACAAAAAATTTTAAAAAATGAAGATAGTACCTGTTGTTATACATGAAGCAATATAACCCTTGCAGTCTTGATGAGACCACGTGACACTCATCCTAAGTAGAAAAAGTATGTCTTCAAACACGAATTTCTTCACTTTTCTTCTAAACTCAACTAATTGGTATATATCTGTTGTTAGGCTACATCTCAACAATATAACATATGTCATTTTTATATATATTATATTGTTGTGCATTCTTCCTAACTACTGTATATTTAAGGCTATATCTCCGAAACTTCTGAATATATTTTAATGTAATAAAGCTCAAATTGAAGAGCTGTACCCTCTTCATATTCTGACTGCAAGCAGCGCCCCCTACTGTAGAAGGAAAGTTATCTTGTGCATATCATGTTTGGTACTCTTTTATTCATTTTACACTATATAAACGATTTTATTCCATGATATGTCTCATTGCCTCATAACAATATGGTTGACCAATGACAACCGAGGAATAAGGACATGTACCGTTCAGAACTACATACAGCGCATTCGCTAATTGGCGCACTTTCTTCATTTTTTGAAAAACAAATAAAATTTTTATACTATGGGTTTGAATTTTGCATCACCCTGTATATGTTTTCCATACAACAACCAAATATACTACCTAAGAATTGCAAACATGATAAAATGGTAAGAAAATCTACACATTACAACAAAAAATTTTAAAAAATGAAGATAGTACCTGTTGTTATACATGAAGCAATATAACCCTTGCAGTCTTGATGAGACCACGTGACACTCATCCTAAGTAGAAAAAGTATGTCTTCAAACACGAATTTCTTCACTTTTCTTCTAAACTCAACTAATTGGTATATATATGTTGTTAGGCAACATCTCAACAATATAACATATGTCATTTTTATATATATTATATTGTTGTGCATTCTTCCTAACTACTGTATATTTAAGGCTATATCTCCGAAACTTCTGAATATATTTTAATGTAATAAAGCTCAAATTGAAGAGCTGTACCCTCTTCATATTCTGACTGCAAGCAGCGCCCCCTACTGTAGAAGGAAAGTTATCTTGTGCATATCATGTTTGGTACTCTTTTATTCATTTTACACTATATAAACGATTTTATTCCATGATATGTCTCATTGCCTCATAACAATATGGCTGACCAATGACAACCGAGGAATAAGGACATGTACCGTTCAGAACTACATACAGCGCATTCGCTAATTGGCGCACTTTCTTCATTTTTGAAAAACAAATAAAATTTTTATACTATGGGTTTGAATTTTGCATCACCCTGTATATGTTTTCCATACAACAACCAAATATACTATCCAAGAATTGCAAACATTATAAAATGGTAAGAAAATCTACACATTACAACAAAAAATTTTAAAAAATGAAGATAGTACCTGTTGTTATACATGAAGCAATATAACCCTTGCAGTCTTGATGAGACCACGTGACACTCATCCTAAGTAGAAAAAGTATGTCTTCAAACACGAATTTCTTCACTTTTCTTCTAAACTCAACTAATTGGAATATATATGTTGTTAGGCAACATCTCAACAATATAACATATGTCATTTTTATATATATTATATTGTTGTGCATTCTTCCTAACTACTGTATATTTAAGGCTATATCTCCGAAACTTCTGAATATATTTTAATGAAATAAAGCTCAAATTGAAGAGCTGTACCCTCTTCATATTCTGACTGCAAGCAGCGCCCCCTACTGTAGAAGGAAAGTTATCTTGTGCATATCATGTTTGGTACTCTTTTATTCATTTTATATAAACGATTTTATTCCATGATATGTCTCATTGCCTCATAACAATATGGCTGACCAATGAAAACCGAAGAATAAGGACATGTACCGTTCAGGACTACATACAGCGCATTCGCTAATTGGCGCACTTTCTTCATTTTTTGAAAAACAAATAAAATTTTTATACTATGGGTTTGAATTTTGCATCACTCTGTATATGTTTTCCATACAACAACCAAATATACTACCTAAGAATTGCAAACATGATAAAATGGTAAGAAAATCTACACATTACAACAAAAAATTTTAAAAATGAAGATAGTACCTGTTGTTATACATGAAGCAATATAACCCTTGCAGTCTTGATGAGACCACGTGACACTCATCCTAAGTAGAAAAAGTATGTCTTCAAACACGAATTTCTTCACTTTTCTTCTAAACTCAACTAATTGGTATATATCTGTTGCTAGGCAACATCTCAACAATATAACATATGTCATTTTTATATATATTATATTGTTGTGCATTCTTCCTAACTACTGTATATTTAAGGCTATATCTCCGAAACTTCTGAATATATTTTAATGAAATAAAGCTCAAATTGAAGAGCTGTACCCTCTTCATATTCTGACTGCAAGCAGCGCCCCCTACTGTAGAAGGAAAGTTATCTTGTGCATATCATGTTTGGTACTCTTTTATTCATTTTACACTATATAAACGATTTTATTCCATGATATGTCTCATTGCCTCATAACAATATGGCTGACCAATGACAACCGAGGAATAAGGACATGTACCGTTCAGAACTACATACAGCGCATTCGCTAATTGGCGCACTTTCTTCATTTTTGAAAAACAAATAAAATTTTTATACTATGGGTTTGAATTTTGCATCACCCTGTATATGTTTTCCATACAACAACCAAATATACTACCTAAGAATTGCAAACATGATAAAATGGTAAGAAAATCTACACATTACAACAAAAAATTTTAAAAAATGAAGATAGTACCTGTTGTTATACATGAAGCAATATAACCCTTGCAGTCTTGATGAGACCACGTGACACTCATCCTAAGTAGAAAAAGTATGTCTTCAAACACGAATTTCTTCACTTTTCTTCTAAACTCAACTAATTGGTATATATCTGTTGTTAGGCTACATCTCAACAATATAACATATGTCATTTTTATATATATTATATTGTTGTGCATTCTTCCTAACTACTGTATATTTAAGGCTATATCTCCGAAACTTCTGAATATATTTTAATGTAATAAAGCTCAAATTGAAGAGCTGTACCCTCTTCATATTCTGACTGCAAGCAGCGCCCCCTACTGTAGAAGGAAAGTTATCTTGTGCATATCATGTTTGGTACTCTTTTATTCATTTTACACTATATAAACGATTTTATTCCATGATATGTCTCATTGCCTCATAACAATATGGTTGACCAATGACAACCGAGGAATAAGGACATGTACCGTTCAGAACTACATACAGCGCATTCGCTAATTGGCGCACTTTCTTCATTTTTTGAAAAACAAATAAAATTTTTATACTATGGGTTTGAATTTTGCATCACCCTGTATATGTTTTCCATACAACAACCAAATATACTACCTAAGAATTGCAAACATGATAAAATGGTAAGAAAATCTACACATTACAACAAAAAATTTTAAAAAATGAAGATAGTACCTGTTGTTATACATGAAGCAATATAACCCTTGCAGTCTTGATGAGACCACGTGACACTCATCCTAAGTAGAAAAAGTATGTCTTCAAACACGAATTTCTTCACTTTTCTTCTAAACTCAACTAATTGGTATATATATGTTGTTAGGCAACATCTCAACAATATAACATATGTCATTTTTATATATATTATATTGTTGTGCATTCTTCCTAACTACTGTATATTTAAGGCTATATCTCCGAAACTTCTGAATATATTTTAATGTAATAAAGCTCAAATTGAAGAGCTGTACCCTCTTCATATTCTGACTGCAAGCAGCGCCCCCTATTGTAGAAGGAAAGTTATCTTGTGCATATCATGTTTGGTACTCTTTTATTCATTTTACACTATATAAACGATTTTATTCCATGATATGTCTCATTGCCTCATAACAATATGGCTGACCAATGACAACCGAGGAATAAGGACATGTACCGTTCAGAACTACATACAGCGCATTCGCTAATTGGCGCACTTTCTTCATTTTTTGAAAAACAAATAAAATTTTTATACTATGGGTTTGAATTTTGCATCACCCTGTATATGTTTTCCATACAACAACCAAATATACTATCCAAGAATTGCAAACATTATAAAATGGTAAGAAAATCTACACATTACAACAAAAAATTTTAAAAAATGAAGATAGTACCTGTTGTTATACATGAAGCAATATAACCCTTGCAGTCTTGATGAGACCACGTGACACTCATCCTAAGTAGAAAAAGTATGTCTTCAAACACGAATTTCTTCACTTTTCTTCTAAACTCAACTAATTGGTATATATCTGTTGTTAGGCAACATCTCAACAATATAACATATGTCATTTTTATATATATTATATTGTTGTGCATTCTTCCTAACTACTGTATATTTAAGGCTATATCTCCGAAACTTCTGAATATATTTTAATGTAATAAAGCTCAAATTGAAGAGCTGTACCCTCTTCATATTCTGACTGCAAGCAGCGCCCCCTACTGTAGAAGGAAAGTTATCTTGTGCATATCATGTTTGGTACTCTTTTATTCATTTTATATAAACGATTTTATTCCATGATATGTCTCATTGCCTCATAACAATATGGCTGACCAATGACAACCGAGGAATAAGGACATGTACCGTTCAGAACTACATACAGCGCATTCGCTAATTGGCGCACTTTCTTCATTTTTTGAAAAACAAATAAAATTTTTATACTATGGGTTTGAATTTTGCATCACCCTGTATATGTTTTCCATACAACAACCAAATATACTACCTAAGAATTGCAAACATGATAAAATGGTAAGAAAATCTACACATTACAACAAAAAATTTTAAAAAATGAAGATAGTACCTGTTGTTATACATGAAGCAATATAACCCTTGCAGTCTTGATGAGACCACGTGACACTCATCCTAAGTAGAAAAAGTATGTCTTCAAACACGAATTTCTTCACTTTTCTTCTAAACTCAACTAATTGGTATATATATGTTGTTAGGCAACATCTCAACAATATAACATATGTCATTTTTATATATATTATATTGTTGTGCATTCTTCCTAACTACTGTATATTTAAGGCTATATCTCCGAAACTTCTGAATATATTTTAATGTAATAAAGCTCAAATTGAAGAGCTGTACCCTCTTCATATTCTGACTGCAAGCAGCGCCCCCTACTGTAGAAGGAAAGTTATCTTGTGCATATCATGTTTGGTACTCTTTTATTCATTTTACACTATATAAACGATTTTATTCCATGATATGTCTCATTGCCTCATAACAATATGGCTGACCAATGACAACCGAGGAATAAGGACATGTACCGTTCAGAACTACATACAGCGCATTCGCTAATTGGCGCACTTTCTTCATTTTTTGAAAAACAAATAAAATTTTTATACTATGGGTTTGAATTTTGCATCACCCTGTATATGTTTTCCATACAACAACCAAATATACTATCCAAGAATTGCAAACATTATAAAATGGTAAGAAAATCTACACATTACAACAAAAAATTTTAAAAAATGAAGATAGTACCTGTTGTTATACATGAAGCAATATAACCCTTGCAGTCTTGATGAGACCACGTGACACTCATCCTAAGTAGAAAAAGTATGTCTTCAAACACGAATTTCTTCACTTTTCTTCTAAACTCAACTAATTGGTATATATATGTTGTTAGGCAACATCTCAACAATATAACATATGTCATTTTTATATATATTATATTGTTGTGCATTCTTCCTAACTACTGTATATTTAAGGCTATATCTCCGAAACTTCTGAATATATTTTAATGTAATAAAGCTCAAATTGAAGAGCTGTACCCTCTTCATATTCTGACTGCAAGCAGCGCCCCCTACTGTAGAAGGAAAGTTATCTTGTGCATATCATGTTTGGTACTCTTTTATTCATTTTACACTATATAAACGATTTTATTCCATGATATGTCTCATTGCCTCATAACAATATGGCTGACCAATGACAACCGAGGAATAAGGACATGTACCGTTCAGAACTACATACAGCGCATTCGCTAATTGGCGCACTTTCTTCATTTTTTGAAAAACAAATAAAATTTTTATACTATGGGTTTGAATTTTGCATCACCCTGTATATGTTTTCCATACAACAACCAAATATACTACCTAAGAATTGCAAACATGATAAAATGGTAAGAAAATCTACACATTACAACAAAAAATTTTAAAAAATGAAGATAGTACCTGTTGTTATACATGAAGCAATATAACCCTTGCAGTCTTGATGAGACCACGTGACACTCATCCTAAGTAGAAAAAGTATGTCTTCAAACACGAATTTCTTCACTTTTCTTCTAAACTCAACTAATTGGTATATATCTGTTGTTAGGCTACATCTCAACAATATAACATATGTCATTTTTATATATATTATATTGTTGTGCATTCTTCCTAACTACTGTATATTTAAGGCTATATCTCCGAAACTTCTGAATATATTTTAATGTAATAAAGCTCAAATTGAAGAGCTGTACCCTCTTCATATTCTGACTGCAAGCAGCGCCCCCTACTGTAGAAGGAAAGTTATCTTGTGCATATCATGTTTGGTACTCTTTTATTCATTTTACACTATATAAACGATTTTATTCCATGATATGTCTCATTGCCTCATAACAATATGGTTGACCAATGACAACCGAGGAATAAGGACATGTACCGTTCAGAACTACATACAGCGCATTCGCTAATTGGCGCACTTTCTTCATTTTTTGAAAAACAAATAAAATTTTTATACTATGGGTTTGAATTTTGCATCACCCTGTATATGTTTTCCATACAACAACCAAATATACTACCTAAGAATTGCAAACATGATAAAATGGTAAGAAAATCTACACATTACAACAAAAAATTTTAAAAAATGAAGATAGTACCTGTTGTTATACATGAAGCAATATAACCCTTGCAGTCTTGATGAGACCACGTGACACTCATCCTAAGTAGAAAAAGTATGTCTTCAAACACGAATTTCTTCACTTTTCTTCTAAACTCAACTAATTGGTATATATATGTTGTTAGGCAACATCTCAACAATATAACATATGTCATTTTTATATATATTATATTGTTGTGCATTCTTCCTAACTACTGTATATTTAAGGCTATATCTCCGAAACTTCTGAATATATTTTAATGTAATAAAGCTCAAATTGAAGAGCTGTACCCTCTTCATATTCTGACTGCAAGCAGCGCCCCCTACTGTAGAAGGAAAGTTATCTTGTGCATATCATGTTTGGTACTCTTTTATTCATTTTACACTATATAAACGATTTTATTCCATGATATGTCTCATTGCCTCATAACAATATGGCTGACCAATGACAACCGAGGAATAAGGACATGTACCGTTCAGAACTACATACAGCGCATTCGCTAATTGGCGCACTTTCTTCATTTTTTGAAAAACAAATAAAATTTTTATACTATGGGTTTGAATTTTGCATCACCCTGTATATGTTTTCCATACAACAACCAAATATACTATCCAAGAATTGCAAACATTATAAAATGGTAAGAAAATCTACACATTACAACAAAAAATTTTAAAAAATGAAGATAGTACCTGTTGTTATACATGAAGCAATATAACCCTTGCAGTCTTGATGAGACCACGTGACACTCATCCTAAGTAGAAAAAGTATGTCTTCAAACACGAATTTCTTCACTTTTCTTCTAAACTCAACTAATTGGTATATATCTGTTGTTAGGCAACATCTCAACAATATAACATATGTCATTTTTATATATATTATATTGTTGTGCATTCTTCCTAACTACTGTATATTTAAGGCTATATCTCCGAAACTTCTGAATATATTTTAATGTAATAAAGCTCAAATTGAAGAGCTGTACCCTCTTCATATTCTGACTGCAAGCAGCGCCCCCTACTGTAGAAGGAAAGTTATCTTGTGCATATCATGTTTGGTACTCTTTTATTCATTTTATATAAACGATTTTATTCCATGATATGTCTCATTGCCTCATAACAATATGGCTGACCAATGACAACCGAGGAATAAGGACATGTACCGTTCAGAACTACATACAGCGCATTCGCTAATTGGCGCACTTTCTTCATTTTTTGAAAAACAAATAAAATTTTTATACTATGGGTTTGAATTTTGCATCACCCTGTATATGTTTTCCATACAACAACCAAATATACTACCTAAGAATTGCAAACATGATAAAATGGTAAGAAAATCTACACATTACAACAAAAAATTTTAAAAAATGAAGATAGTACCTGTTGTTATACATGAAGCAATATAACCCTTGCAGTCTTGATGAGACCACGTGACACTCATCCTAAGTAGAAAAAGTATGTCTTCAAACACGAATTTCTTCACTTTTCTTCTAAACTCAACTAATTGGTATATATATGTTGTTAGGCAACATCTCAACAATATAACATATGTCATTTTTATATATATTATATTGTTGTGCATTCTTCCTAACTACTGTATATTTAAGGCTATATCTCCGAAACTTCTGAATATATTTTAATGTAATAAAGCTCAAATTGAAGAGCTGTACCCTCTTCATATTCTGACTGCAAGCAGCGCCCCCTACTGTAGAAGGAAAGTTATCTTGTGCATATCATGTTTGGTACTCTTTTATTCATTTTACACTATATAAACGATTTTATTCCATGATATGTCTCATTGCCTCATAACAATATGGCTGACCAATGACAACCGAGGAATAAGGACATGTACCGTTCAGAACTACATACAGCGCATTCGCTAATTGGCGCACTTTCTTCATTTTTTGAAAAAGAAATAAAATTTTTATACTATGGGTTTGAATTTTGCATCACCCTGTATATGTTTTCCATACAACAACCAAATATACTATCCAAGAATTGCAAACATTATAAAATGGTAAGAAAATCTACACATTACAACAAAAAATTTTAAAAAATGAAGATAGTACCTGTTGTTATACATGAAGCAATATAACCCTTGCAGTCTTGATGAGACCACGTGACACTCATCCTAAGTAGAAAAAGTATGTCTTCAAACACGAATTTCTTCACTTTTCTTCTAAACTCAACTAATTGGTATATATATGTTGTTAGGCAACATCTCAACAATATAACATATGTCATTTTTATATATATTATATTGTTGTGCATTCTTCCTAACTACTGTATATTTAAGGCTATATCTCCGAAACTTCTGAATATATTTTAATGTAATAAAGCTCAAATTGAAGAGCTGTACCCTCTTCATATTCTGACTGCAAGCAGCGCCCCCTACTGTAGAAGGAAAGTTATCTTGTGCATATCATGTTTGGTACTCTTTTATTCATTTTACACTATATAAACGATTTTATTCCATGATATGTCTCATTGCCTCATAACAATATGGCTGACCAATGACAACCGAGGAATAAGGACATGTACCGTTCAGAACTACATACAGCGCATTCGCTAATTGGCGCACTTTCTTCATTTTTTGAAAAACAAATAAAATTTTTATACTATGGGTTTGAATTTTGCATCACCCTGTATATGTTTTCCATACAACAACCAAATATACTACCTAAGAATTGCAAACATGATAAAATGGTAAGAAAATCTACACATTACAACAAAAAATTTTAAAAAATGAAGATAGTACCTGTTGTTATACATGAAGCAATATAACCCTTGCAGTCTTGATGAGACCACGTGACACTCATCCTAAGTAGAAAAAGTATGTCTTCAAACACGAATTTCTTCACTTTTCTTCTAAACTCAACTAATTGGTATATATCTGTTGTTAGGCAACATCTCAACAATATAACATATGTCATTTTTATATATATTATATTGTTGTGCATTCTTCCTAACTACTGTATATTTAAGGCTATATCTCCGAAACTTCTGAATATATTTTAATGAAATAAAGCTCAAATTGAAGAGCTGTACCCTCTTCATATTCTGACTGCAAGCAGCGCCCCCTTCTGTAGAAGGAAAGTTATCTTGTGCATATCATGTTTGGTACTCTTTTATTCATTTTACACTATATAAACGATTTTATTCCATGATATGTCTCATTGCCTCATAACAATATGGCTGACCAATGACAACCGAGGAATAAGGACATGTACCGTTCAGAACTACATACAGCGCATTCGCTAATTGGCGCACTTTCTTCATTTTTTGAAAAACAAATAAAATTTTTATACTATGGGTTTGAATTTTGCATCACCCTGTATATGTTTTCCATACAACAACCAAATATACTACCTAAGAATTGCAAACATGATAAAATGGTAAGAAAATCTACACATTACAACAAAAAATTTTAAAAAATGAAGATAGTACCTGTTGTTATACATGAAGCAATATAACCCTTGCAGTCTTGATGAGACCACGTGACACTCATCCTAAGTAGAAAAAGTATGTCTTCAAACACGAATTTCTTCACTTTTCTTCTAAACTCAACTAATTGGTATATATCTGTTGTTAGGCAACATCTCAACAATATAACATATGTCATTTTTATATATATTATATTGTTGTGCATTCTTCCTAACTACTGTATATTTAAGGCTATATCTCCGAAACTTCTGAATATATTTTAATGAAATAAAGCTCAAATTGAAGAGCTGTACCCTCTTCATATTCTGACTGCAAGCAGCGCCCCCTACTGTAGAAGGAAAGTTATCTTGTGCATATCATGTTTGGTACTCTTTTATTCATTTTATATAAACGATTTTATTCCATGATATGTCTCATTGCCTCATAACAATATGGCTGACCAATGACAACCGAAGAATAAGGACATGTACCGTTCAGAACTACATACAGCGCATTCGCTAATTGGCGCACTTTCTTCATTTTTTGAAAAAAAAATAAAATTTTTATACTATGGGTTTGAATTTTGCATCACTCTGTATATGTTTTCCATACAACAACCAAATATACTACCTAAGAATTGCAAACATGATAAAATGGTAAGAAAATCTACACATTACAACAAAAAATTTTAAAAAATGAAGATAGTACCTGTTGTTATACATGAAGCAATATAACCCTTGCAGTCTTGATGAGACCACGTGACACTCATCCTAAGTAGAAAAAGTATGTCTTCAAACACGAATTTCTTCACTTTTCTTCTAAACTCAACTAATTGGTATATATCTGTTGTTAGGCAACATCTCAACAATATAACATATGTCATTTTTATATATATTATATTGTTGTGCATTCTTCCTAACTACTGTATATTTAAGGCTATATCTCCGAAAGTTCTGAATATATTTTAATGTAATAAAGCTCAAATTGAAGAGCTGTACCCTCTTCATATTCTGACTGCAAGCAGCGCCCCCTACTGTAGAAGGAAAGTTATCTTGTGCATATCATGTTTGGTACTCTTTTATTCATTTTACACTATATAAACGATTTTATTCCATGATATGTCTCATTGCCTCATAACAATATGGCTGACCAATGACAACCGAAGAATAAGGACATGTACCGTTCAGAACTACATACAGCGCATTCGCTAATTGGCGCACTTTCTTCATTTTTTGAAAAACAAATAAAATTTTTATACTATGGGTTTGAATTTTGCATCACCCTGTATATGTTTTCCATACAACAACCAAATATACTATCCAAGAATTGCAAACATTATAAAATGGTAAGAAAATCTACACATTACAACAAAAAATTTTAAAAAATGAAGATAGTACCTGTTGTTATACATGAAGCAATATAACCCTTGCAGTCTTGATGAGACCACGTGACACTCATCCTAAGTAGAAAAAGTATGTCTTCAAACACGAATTTCTTCACTTTTCTTCTAAACTCAACTAATTGGTATATATCTGTTGTTAGGCAACATCTCAACAATATAACATATGTCATTTTTATATATATTATATTGTTGTGCATTCTTCCTAACTACTGTATATTTAAGGCTATATCTCCGAAACTTCTGAATATATTTTAATGTAATAAAGCTCAAATTGAAGAGCTGTACCCTCTTCATATTCTGACTGCAAGCAGCGCCCCCTACTGTAGAAGGAAAGTTATCTTGTGCATATCATGTTTGGTACTCTTTTATTCATTTTATATAAACGATTTTATTCCATGATATGTCTCATTGCCTCATAACAATATGGCTGACCAATGACAACCGAGGAATAAGGACATGTACCGTTCAGAACTACATACAGCGCATTCGCTAATTGGCGCACTTTCTTCATTTTTTGAAAAACAAATAAAATTTTTATACTATGGGTTTGAATTTTGCATCACCCTGTATATGTTTTCCATACAACAACCAAATATACTACCTAAGAATTGCAAACATGATAAAATGGTAAGAAAATCTACACATTAAAACAAAAAATTTTAAAAAATGAAGATAGTACCTGTTGTTATACATGAAGCAATATAACCCTTGCAGTCTTGATGAGACCACGTGACACTCATCCTAAGTAGAAAAAGTATGTCTTCAAACACGAATTTCTTCACTTTTCTTCTAAACTCAACTAATTGGTATATATCTGTTGTTAGGCAACATCTCAACAATATAACATATGTCATTTTTATATATATTATATTGTTGTGCATTCTTCCTAACTACTGTATATTTAAGGCTATATCTCCGAAACTTCTGAATATATTTTAATGTAATAAAGCTCAAATTGAAGAGCTGTACCCTCTTCATATTCTGACTGCAAGCAGCGCCCCCTACTGTAGAAGGAAAGTTATCTTGTGCATATCATGTTTGGTACTCTTTTATTCATTTTACACTATATAAACGATTTTATTCCATGATATGTCTCATTGCCTCATAACAATATGGCTGACCAATGACAACCGAGGAATAAGGACATGTACCGTTCAGAACTACATACAGCGCATTCGCTAATTGGCGCACTTTCTTCATTTTTTGAAAAACAAATAAAATTTTTATACTATGGGTTTGAATTTTGCATCACCCTGTATATGTTTTCCATACAACAACCAAATATACTACCTAAGAATTGCAAACATGATAAAATGGTAAGAAAATCTACACATTACAACAAAAAATTTTAAAAAATGAAGATAGTACCTGTTGTTATACATGAAGCAATATAACCCTTGCAGTCTTGATGAGACCACGTGACACTCATCCTAAGTAGAAAAAGTATGTCTTCAAACACGAATTTCTTCACTTTTCTTCTAAACTCAACTAATTGGTATATATATGTTGTTAGGCAACATCTCAACAATATAACATATGTCATTTTTATATATATTATATTGTTGTGCATTCTTCCTAACTACTGTATATTTAAGGCTATATCTCCGAAACTTCTGAATATATTTTAATGAAATAAAGCTCAAATTGAAGAGCTGTACCCTCTTCATATTCTGACTGCAAGCAGCGCCCCCTTCTGTAGAAGGAAAGTTATCTTGTGCATATCATGTTTGGTACTCTTTTATTCATTTTACACTATATAAACGATTTTATTCCATGATATGTCTCATTGCCTCATAACAATATGGCTGACCAATGACAACCGAGGAATAAGGACATGTACCGTTCAGAACTACATACAGCGCATTCGCTAATTGGCGCACTTTCTTCATTTTTTGAAAAACAAATAAAATTTTTATACTATGGGTTTGAATTTTGCATCACCCTGTATATGTTTTCCATACAACAACCAAATATACTACCTAAGAATTGCAAACATGATAAAATGGTAAGAAAATCTACACATTACAACAAAAAATTTTAAAAAATGAAGATAGTACCTGTTGTTATACATGAAGCAATATAACCCTTGCAGTCTTGATGAGACCACGTGACACTCATCCTAAGTAGAAAAAGTATGTCTTCAAACACGAATTTCTTCACTTTTCTTCTAAACTCAACTAATTGGTATATATCTGTTGTTAGGCAACATCTCAACAATATAACATATGTCATTTTTATATATATTATATTGTTGTGCATTCTTCCTAACTACTGTATATTTAAGGCTATATCTCCGAAACTTCTGAATATATTTTAATGAAATAAAGCTCAAATTGAAGAGCTGTACCCTCTTCATATTCTGACTGCAAGCAGCGCCCCCTACTGTAGAAGGAAAGTTATCTTGTGCATATCATGTTTGGTACTCTTTTATTCATTTTATATAAACGATTTTATTCCATGATATGTCTCATTGCCTCATAACAATATGGCTGACCAATGACAACCGAAGAATAAGGACATGTACCGTTCAGAACTACATAGAGCGCATTCGCTAATTGGCGCACTTTCTTCATTTTTTGAAAAAAAAATAAAATTTTTATACTATGGGTTTGAATTTTGCATCACTCTGTATATGTTTTCCATACAACAACCAAATATACTACCTAAGAATTGCAAACATGATAAAATGGTAAGAAAATCTACACATTACAACAAAAAATTTTAAAAAATGAAGATAGTACCTGTTGTTATACATGAAGCAATATAACCCTTGCAGTCTTGATGAGACCACGTGACACTCATCCTAAGTAGAAAAAGTATGTCTTCAAACACGAATTTCTTCACTTTTCTTCTAAACTCAACTAATTGGTATATATCTGTTGTTAGGCAACATCTCAACAATATAACATATGTCATTTTTATATATATTATATTGTTGTGCATTCTTCCTAACTACTGTATATTTAAGGCTATATCTCCGAAACTTCTGAATATATTTTAATGTAATAAAGCTCAAATTGAAGAGCTGTACCCTCTTCATATTCTGACTGCAAGCAGCGCCCCCTACTGTAGAAGGAAAGTTATCTTGTGCATATCATGTTTGGTACTCTTTTATTCATTTTACACTATATAAACGATTTTATTCCATGATATGTCTCATTGCCTCATAACAATATGGCTGACCAATGACAACCGAGGAATAAGGACATGTACCGTTCAGAACTACATACAGCGCATTCGCTAATTGGCGCACTTTCTTCATTTTTTGAAAAACAAATAAAATTTTTATACTATGGGTTTGAATTTTGCATCACCCTGTATATGTTTTCCATACAACAACCAAATATACTATCCAAGAATTGCAAACATTATAAAATGGTAAGAAAATCTACACATTACAACAAAAAATTTTAAAAAATGAAGATAGTACCTGTTGTTATACATGAAGCAATATAACCCTTGCAGTCTTGATGAGACCACGTGACACTCATCCTAAGTAGAAAAAGTATGTCTTCAAACACGAATTTCTTCACTTTTCTTCTAAACTCAACTAATTGGTATATATATGTTGTTAGGCAACATCTCAACAATATAACATATGTCATTTTTATATATATTATATTGTTGTGCATTCTTCCTAACTACTGTATATTTAAGGCTATATCTCCGAAACTTCTGAATATATTTTAATGAAATAAAGCTCAAATTGAAGAGCTGTACCCTCTTCATATTCTGACTGCAAGCAGCGCCCCCTACTGTAGAAGGAAAGTTATCTTGTGCATATCATGTTTGGTACTCTTTTATTCATTTTATATAAACGATTTTATTCCATGATATGTCTCATTGCCTCATAACAATATGGCTGACCAATGACAACCGAAGAATAAGGACATGTACCGTTCAGGACTACATACAGCGCATTCGCTAATTGGCGCACTTTCTTCATTTTTTGAAAAACAAATAAAATTTTTATACTATGGGTTTGAATTTTGCATCACTCTGTATATGTTTTCCATACAACAACCAAATATACTACCTAAGAATTGCAAACATGATAAAATGGTAAGAAAATCTACACATTACAACAAAAAATTTTAAAAAATGAAGATAGTACCTGTTGTTATACATGAAGCAATATAACCCTTGCAGTCTTGATGAGACCACGTGACACTCATCCTAAGTAGAAAAAGTATGTCTTCAAACACGAATTTCTTCACTTTTCTTCTAAACTCAACTAATTGGTATATATCTGTTGCTAGGCAACATCTCAACAATATAACATATGTCATTTTTATATATATTATATTGTTGTGCATTCTTCCTAACTACTGTATATTTAAGGCTATATCTCCGAAACTTCTGAATATATTTTAATGAAATAAAGCTCAAATTGAAGAGCTGTACCCTCTTCATATTCTGACTGCAAGCAGCGCCCCCTACTGTAGAAGGAAAGTTATCTTGTGCATATCATGTTTGGTACTCTTTTATTCATTTTACACTATATAAACGATTTTATTCCATGATATGTCTCATTGCCTCATAACAATATGGCTGACCAATGACAACCGAGGAATAAGGACATGTACCGTTCAGAACTACATACAGCGCATTCGCTAATTGGCGCACTTTCTTCATTTTTTGAAAAACAAATAAAATTTTTATACTATGGGTTTGAATTTTGCATCACCCTGTATATGTTTTCCATACAACAACCAAATATACTACCTAAGAATTGCAAACATGATAAAATGGTAAGAAAATCTACACATTACAACAAAAAATTTTAAAAAATGAAGATAGTACCTGTTGTTATACATGAAGCAATATAACCCTTGCAGTCTTGATGAGACCACGTGACACTCATCCTAAGTAGAAAAAGTATGTCTTCAAACACGAATTTCTTCACTTTTCTTCTAAACTCAACTAATTGGTATATATATGTTGTTAGGCAACATCTCAACAATATAACATATGTCATTTTTATATATATTATATTGTTGTGCATTCTTCCTAACTACTGTATATTTAAGGCTATATCTCCGAAACTTCTGAATATATTTTAATGTAATAAAGCTCAAATTGAAGAGCTGTACCCTCTTCATATTCTGACTGCAAGCAGCGCCCCCTACTGTAGAAGGAAAGTTATCTTGTGCATATCATGTTTGGTACTCTTTTATTCATTTTACACTATATAAACGATTTTATTCCATGATATGTCTCATTGCCTCATAACAATATGGCTGACCAATGACAACCGAGGAATAAGGACATGTACCGTTCAGAACTACATACAGCGCATTCGCTAATTGGCGCACTTTCTTCATTTTTTGAAAAACAAATAAAATTTTTATACTATGGGTTTGAATTTTGCATCACCCTGTATATGTTTTCCATACAACAACCAAATATACTACCTAAGAATTGCAAACATGATAAAATGGTAAGAAAATCTACACATTACAACAAAAAATTTTAAAAAATGAAGATAGTACCTGTTGTTATACATGAAGCAATATAACCCTTGCAGTCTTGATGAGACCACGTGACACTCATCCTAAGTAGAAAAAGTATGTCTTCAAACACGAATTTCTTCACTTTTCTTCTAAACTCAACTAATTGGTATATATATGTTGTTAGGCAACATCTCAACAATATAACATATGTCATTTTTATATATATTATATTGTTGTGCATTCTTCCTAACTACTGTATATTTAAGGCTATATCTCCGAAACTTCTGAATATATTTTAATGAAATAAAGCTCAAATTGAAGAGCTGTACCCTCTTCATATTCTGACTGCAAGCAGCGCCCCCTTCTGTAGAAGGAAAGTTATCTTGTGCATATCATGTTTGGTACTCTTTTATTCATTTTACACTATATAAACGATTTTATTCCATGATATGTCTCATTGCCTCATAACAATATGGCTGACCAATGACAACCGAGGAATAAGGACATGTACCGTTCAGAACTACATACAGCGCATTCGCTAATTGGCGCACTTTCTTCATTTTTTGAAAAACAAATAAAATTTTTATACTATGGGTTTGAATTTTGCATCACCCTGTATATGTTTTCCATACAACAACCAAATATACTACCTAAGAATTGCAAACATGATAAAATGGTAAGAAAATCTACACATTACAACAAAAAATTTTAAAAAATGAAGATAGTACCTGTTGTTATACATGAAGCAATATAACCCTTGCAGTCTTGATGAGACCACGTGACACTCATCCTAAGTAGAAAAAGTATGTCTTCAAACACGAATTTCTTCACTTTTCTTCTAAACTCAACTAATTGGTATATATCTGTTGTTAGGCAACATCTCAACAATATAACATATGTCATTTTTATATATATTATATTGTTGTGCATTCTTCCTAACTACTGTATATTTAAGGCTATATCTCCGAAACTTCTGAATATATTTTAATGAAATAAAGCTCAAATTGAAGAGCTGTACCCTCTTCATATTCTGACTGCAAGCAGCGCCCCCTACTGTAGAAGGAAAGTTATCTTGTGCATATCATGTTTGGTACTCTTTTATTCATTTTATATAAACGATTTTATTCCATGATATGTCTCATTGCCTCATAACAATATGGCTGACCAATGACAACCGAAGAATAAGGACATGTACCGTTCAGAACTACATACAGCGCATTCGCTAATTGGCGCACTTTCTTCATTTTTTGAAAAAAAAATAAAATTTTTATACTATGGGTTTGAATTTTGCATCACTCTGTATATGTTTTCCATACAACAACCAAATATACTACCTAAGAATTGCAAACATGATAAAATGGTAAGAAAATCTACACATTACAACAAAAAATTTTAAAAAATGAAGATAGTACCTGTTGTTATACATGAAGCAATATAACCCTTGCAGTCTTGATGAGACCACGTGACACTCATCCTAAGTAGAAAAAGTATGTCTTCAAACACGAATTTCTTCACTTTTCTTCTAAACTCAACTAATTGGTATATATCTGTTGTTAGGCAACATCTCAACAATATAACATATGTCATTTTTATATATATTATATTGTTGTGCATTCTTCCTAACTACTGTATATTTAAGGCTATATCTCCGAAACTTCTGAATATATTTTAATGTAATAAAGCTCAAATTGAAGAGCTGTACCCTCTTCATATTCTGACTGCAAGCAGCGCCCCCTACTGTAGAAGGAAAGTTATCTTGTGCATATCATGTTTGGTACTCTTTTATTCATTTTACACTATATAAACGATTTTATTCCATGATATGTCTCATTGCCTCATAACAATATGGCTGACCAATGACAACCGAGGAATAAGGACATGTACCGTTCAGAACTACATACAGCGCATTCGCTAATTGGCGCACTTTCTTCATTTTTTGAAAAACAAATAAAATTTTTATACTATGGGTTTGAATTTTG
This sequence comes from Thermobia domestica, assembly GCF_964235325.1. Lineage (NCBI taxonomy): Eukaryota > Metazoa > Arthropoda > Insecta > Zygentoma > Lepismatidae > Thermobia > Thermobia domestica. The sequence continues at coordinate 27,625 of NW_027656132.1, forward strand.
CATCACCCTGTATATGTTTTCCATACAACAACCAAATATACTATCCAAGAATTGCAAACATTATAAAATGGTAAGAAAATCTACACATTACAACAAAAAATTTTAAAAAATGAAGATAGTACCTGTTGTTATACATGAAGCAATATAACCCTTGCAGTCTTGATGAGACCACGTGACACTCATCCTAAGTAGAAAAAGTATGTCTTCAAACACGAATTTCTTCACTTTTCTTCTAAACTCAACTAATTGGTATATATATGTTGTTAGGCAACATCTCAACAATATAACATATGTCATTTTTATATATATTATATTGTTGTGCATTCTTCCTAACTACTGTATATTTAAGGCTATATCTCCGAAACTTCTGAATATATTTTAATGAAATAAAGCTCAAATTGAAGAGCTGTACCCTCTTCATATTCTGACTGCAAGCAGCGCCCCCTACTGTAGAAGGAAAGTTATCTTGTGCATATCATGTTTGGTACTCTTTTATTCATTTTATATAAACGATTTTATTCCATGATATGTCACATTGCCTCATAACAATATGGCTGACCAATGACAACCGAAGAATAAGGACATGTACCGTTCAGGACTACATACAGCGCATTCGCTAATTGGCGCACTTTCTTCATTTTTTGAAAAACAAATAAAATTTTTATACTATGGGTTTGAATTTTGCATCACTCTGTATATGTTTTCCATACAACAACCAAATATACTACCTAAGAATTGCAAACATGATAAAATGGTAAGAAAATCTACACATTACAACAAAAAATTTTAAAAAATGAAGATAGTACCTGTTGTTATACATGAAGCAATATAACCCTTGCAGTCTTGATGAGACCACGTGACACTCATCCTAAGTAGAAAAAGTATGTCTTCAAACACGAATTTCTTCACTTTTCTTCTAAACTCAACTAATTGGTATATATCTGTTGCTAGGCAACATCTCAACAATATAACATATGTCATTTTTATATATATTATATTGTTGTGCATTCTTCCTAACTACTGTATATTTAAGGCTATATCTCCGAAACTTCTGAATATATTTTAATGAAATAAAGCTCAAATTGAAGAGCTGTACCCTCTTCATATTCTGACTGCAAGCAGCGCCCCCTACTGTAGAAGGAAAGTTATCTTGTGCATATCATGTTTGGTACTCTTTTATTCATTTTACACTATATAAACGATTTTATTCCATGATATGTCTCATTGCCTCATAACAATATGGCTGACCAATGACAACCGAGGAATAAGGACATGTACCGTTCAGAACTACATACAGCGCATTCGCTAATTGGCGCACTTTCTTCATTTTTTGAAAAACAAATAAAATTTTTATACTATGGGTTTGAATTTTGCATCACCCTGTATATGTTTTCCATACAACAACCAAATATACTACCTAAGAATTGCAAACATGATAAAATGGTAAGAAAATCTACACATTACAACAAAAAATTTTAAAAAATGAAGATAGTACCTGTTGTTATACATGAAGCAATATAACCCTTGCAGTCTTGATGAGACCACGTGACACTCATCCTAAGTAGAAAAAGTATGTCTTCAAACACGAATTTCTTCACTTTTCTTCTAAACTCAACTAATTGGTATATATATGTTGTTAGGCAACATCTCAACAATATAACATATGTCATTTTTATATATATTATATTGTTGTGCATTCTTCCTAACTACTGTATATTTAAGGCTATATCTCCGAAACTTCTGAATATATTTTAATGAAATAAAGCTCAAATTGAAGAGCTGTACCCTCTTCATATTCTGACTGCAAGCAGCGCCCCCTTCTGTAGAAGGAAAGTTATCTTGTGCATATCATGTTTGGTACTCTTTTATTCATTTTACACTATATAAACGATTTTATTCCATGATATGTCTCATTGCCTCATAACAATATGGCTGACCAATGACAACCGAGGAATAAGGACATGTACCGTTCAGAACTACATACAGCGCATTCGCTAATTGGCGCACTTTCTTCATTTTTTGAAAAACAAATAAAATTTTTATACTATGGGTTTGAATTTTGCATCACCCTGTATATGTTTTCCATACAACAACCAAATATACTACCTGAGAATTGCAAACATGATAAAATGGTAAGAAAATCTACACATTACAACAAAAAATTTTAAAAAATGAAGATAGTACCTGTTGTTATACATGAAGCAATATAACCCTTGCAGTCTTGATGAGACCACGTGACACTCATCCTAAGTAGAAAAAGTATGTCTTCAAACACGAATTTCTTCACTTTTCTTCTAAACTCAACTAATTGGTATATATCTGTTGTTAGGCAACATCTCAACAATATAACATATGTCATTTTTATATATATTATATTGTTGTGCATTCTTCCTAACTACTGTATATTTAAGGCTATATCTCCGAAACTTCTGAATATATTTTAATGTAATAAAGCTCAAATTGAAGAGCTGTACCCTCTTCATATTCTGACTGCAAGCAGCGCCCCCTACTGTAGAAGGAAAGTTATCTTGTGCATATCATGTTTGGTACTCTTTTATTCATTTTATATAAACGATTTTATTCCATGATATGTCTCATTGCCTCATAACAATATGGCTGACCAATGACAACCGAAGAATAAGGACATGTACCGTTCAGAACTACATACAGCGCATTCGCTAATTGGCGCACTTTCTTCATTTTTTGAAAAACAAATAAAATTTTTATACTATGGGTTTGAATTTTGCATCACCCTGTATATGTTTTCCATACAACAACCAAATATACTATCCAAGAATTGCAAACATTATAAAATGGTAAGAAAATCTACACATTACAACAAAAAATTTTAAAAAATGAAGATAGTACCTGTTGTTATACATGAAGCAATATAACCCTTGCAGTCTTGATGAGACCACGTGACACTCATCCTAAGTAGAAAAAGTATGTCTTCAAACACGAATTTCTTCACTTTTCTTCTAAACTCAACTAATTGGTATATATCTGTTGTTAGGCAACATCTCAACAATATAACATATGTCATTTTTATATATATTATATTGTTGTGCATTCTTCCTAACTACTGTATATTTAAGGCTATATCTCCGAAACTTCTGAATATATTTTAATGTAATAAAGCTCAAATTGAAGAGCTGTACCCTCTTCATATTCTGACTGCAAGCAGCGCCCCCTACTGTAGAACGAAAGTTATCTTGTGCATATCATGTTTGGTACTCTTTTATTCATTTTATATAAACGATTTTATTCCATGATATGTCTCATTGCCTCATAACAATATGGCTGACCAATGACAACCGAGGAATAAGGACATGTACCGTTCAGAACTACATACAGCGCATTCGCTAATTGGCGCACTTTCTTCATTTTTTGAAAAACAAATAAAATTTTTATACTATGGGTTTGAATTTTGCATCACCCTGTATATGTTTTCCATACAACAACCAAATATACTACCTAAGAATTGCAAACATGATAAAATGGTAAGAAAATCTACACATTAAAACAAAAAATTTTAAAAAATGAAGATAGTACCTGTTGTTATACATGAAGCAATATAACCCTTGCAGTCTTGATGAGACCACGTGACACTCATCCTAAGTAGAAAAAGTATGTCTTCAAACACGAATTTCTTCACTTTTCTTCTAAACTCAACTAATTGGTATATATCTGTTGTTAGGCAACATCTCAACAATATAACATATGTCATTTTTATATATATTATATTGTTGTGCATTCTTCCTAACTACTGTATATTTAAGGCTATATCTCCGAAACTTCTGAATATATTTTAATGTAATAAAGCTCAAATTGAAGAGCTGTACCCTCTTCATATTCTGACTGCAAGCAGCGCCCCCTACTGTAGAAGGAAAGTTATCTTGTGCATATCATGTTTGGTACTCTTTTATTCATTTTATATAAACGATTTTATTCCATGATATGTCTCATTGCCTCATAACAATATGGCTGACCAATGACAACCGAGGAATAAGGACATGTACCGTTCAGAACTACATACAGCGCATTCGCTAATTGGCGCACTTTCTTCATTTTTTGAAAAACAAATAAAATTTTTATACTATGGGTTTGAATTTTGCATCACCCTGTATATGTTTTCCATACAACAACCAAATATACTACCTAAGAATTGCAAACATGATAAAATGGTAAGAAAATCTACACATTACAACAAAAAATTTTAAAAAATGAAGATAGTACCTGTTGTTATACATGAAGCAATATAACCCTTGCAGTCTTGATGAGACCACGTGACACTCATCCTAAGTAGAAAAAGTATGTCTTCAAACACGAATTTCTTCACTTTTCTTCTAAACTCAACTAATTGGTATATATATGTTGTTAGGCAACATCTCAACAATATAACATATGTCATTTTTATATATATTATATTGTTGTGCATTCTTCCTAACTACTGTATATTTAAGGCTATATCTCCGAAACTTCTGAATATATTTTAATGAAATAAAGCTCAAATTGAAGAGCTGTACCCTCTTCATATTCTGACTGCAAGCAGCGCCCCCTTCTGTAGAAGGAAAGTTATCTTGTGCATATCATGTTTGGTACTCTTTTATTCATTTTACACTATATAAACGATTTTATTCCATGATATGTCTCATTGCCTCATAACAATATGGCTGACCAATGACAACCGAGGAATAAGGACATGTACCGTTCAGAACTACATACAGCGCATTCGCTAATTGGCGCACTTTCTTCATTTTTTGAAAAACAAATAAAATTTTTATACTATGGGTTTGAATTTTGCATCACCCTGTATATGTTTTCCATACAACAACCAAATATACTACCTAAGAATTGCAAACATGATAAAATGGTAAGAAAATCTACACATTACAACAAAAAATTTTAAAAAATGAAGATAGTACCTGTTGTTATACATGAAGCAATATAACCCTTGCAGTCTTGATGAGACCACGTGACACTCATCCTAAGTAGAAAAAGTATGTCTTCAAACACGAATTTCTTCACTTTTCTTCTAAACTCAACTAATTGGTATATATATGTTGTTAGGCAACATCTCAACAATATAACATATGTCATTTTTATATATATTATATTGTTGTGCATTCTTCCTAACTACTGTATATTTAAGGCTATATCTCCGAAACTTCTGAATATATTTTAATGAAATAAAGCTCAAATTGAAGAGCTGTACCCTCTTCATATTCTGACTGCAAGCAGCGCCCCCTTCTGTAGAAGGAAAGTTATCTTGTGCATATCATGTTTGGTACTCTTTTATTCATTTTACACTATATAAACGATTTTATTCCATGATATGTCTCATTGCCTCATAACAATATGGCTGACCAATGACAACCGAGGAATAAGGACATGTACCGTTCAGAACTACATACAGCGCATTCGCTAATTGGCGCACTTTCTTCATTTTTTGAAAAACAAATAAAATTTTTATACTATGGGTTTGAATTTTGCATCACCCTGTATATGTTTTCCATACAACAACCAAATATACTACCTAAGAATTGCAAACATGATAAAATGGTAAGAAAATCTACACATTACAACAAAAAATTTTAAAAAATGAAGATAGTACCTGTTGTTATACATGAAGCAATATAACCCTTGCAGTCTTGATGAGACCACGTGACACTCATCCTAAGTAGAAAAAGTATGTCTTCAAACACGAATTTCTTCACTTTTCTTCTAAACTCAACTAATTGGTATATATCTGTTGTTAGGCAACATCTCAACAATATAACATATGTCATTTTTATATATATTATATTGTTGTGCATTCTTCCTAACTACTGTATATTTAAGGCTATATCTCCGAAACTTCTGAATATATTTTAATGAAATAAAGCTCAAATTGAAGAGCTGTACCCTCTTCATATTCTGACTGCAAGCAGCGCCCCCTACTGTAGAAGGAAAGTTATCTTGTGCATATCATGTTTGGTACTCTTTTATTCATTTTATATAAACGATTTTATTCCATGATATGTCTCATTGCCTCATAACAATATGGCTGACCAATGACAACCGAAGAATAAGGACATGTACCGTTCAGAACTACATACAGCGCATTCGCTAATTGGCGCACTTTCTTCATTTTTTGAAAAACAAATAAAATTTTTATACTATGGGTTTGAATTTTGCATCACTCTGTATATGTTTTCCATACAACAACCAAATATACTACCTAAGAATTGCAAACATGATAAAATGGTAAGAAAATCTACACATTACAACAAAAAATTTTAAAAAATGAAGATAGTACCTGTTGTTATACATGAAGCAATATAACCCTTGCAGTCTTGATGAGACCACGTGACACTCATCCTAAGTAGAAAAAGTATGTCTTCAAACACGAATTTCTTCACTTTTCTTCTAAACTCAACTAATTGGTATATATCTGTTGTTAGGCAACATCTCAACAATATAACATATGTCATTTTTATATATATTATATTGTTGTGCATTCTTCCTAACTACTGTATATTTAAGGCTATATCTCCGAAACTTCTGAATATATTTTAATGTAATAAAGCTCAAATTGAAGAGCTGTACCCTCTTCATATTCTGACTGCAAGCAGCGCCCCCTACTGTAGAAGGAAAGTTATCTTGTGCATATCATGTTTGGTACTCTTTTATTCATTTTACACTATATAAACGATTTTATTCCATGATATGTCTCATTGCCTCATAACAATATGGCTGACCAATGACAACCGAGGAATAAGGACATGTACCGTTCAGAACTACATACAGCGCATTCGCTAATTGGCGCACTTTCTTCATTTTTTGAAAAACAAATAAAATTTTTATACTATGGGTTTGAATTTTGCATCACCCTGTATATGTTTTCCATACAACAACCAAATATACTATCCAAGAATTGCAAACATTATAAAATGGTAAGAAAATCTACACATTACAACAAAAAATTTTAAAAAATGAAGATAGTACCTGTTGTTATACATGAAGCAATATAACCCTTGCAGTCTTGATGAGACCACGTGACACTCATCCTAAGTAGAAAAAGTATGTCTTCAAACACGAATTTCTTCACTTTTCTTCTAAACTCAACTAATTGGTATATATATGTTGTTAGGCAACATCTCAACAATATAACATATGTCATTTTTATATATATTATATTGTTGTGCATTCTTCCTAACTACTGTATATTTAAGGCTATATCTCCGAAACTTCTGAATATATTTTAATGAAATAAAGCTCAAATTGAAGAGCTGTACCCTCTTCATATTCTGACTGCAAGCAGCGCCCCCTACTGTAGAAGGAAAGTTATCTTGTGCATATCATGTTTGGTACTCTTTTATTCATTTTATATAAACGATTTTATTCCATGATATGTCTCATTGCCTCATAACAATATGGCTGACCAATGACAACCGAAGAATAAGGACATGTACCGTTCAGGACTACATACAGCGCATTCGCTAATTGGCGCACTTTCTTCATTTTTTGAAAAACAAATAAAATTTTTATACTATGGGTTTGAATTTTGCATCACTCTGTATATGTTTTCCATACAACAACCAAATATACTACCTAAGAATTGCAAACATGATAAAATGGTAAGAAAATCTACACATTACAACAAAAAATTTTAAAAAATGAAGATAGTACCTGTTGTTATACATGAAGCAATATAACCCTTGCAGTCTTGATGAGACCACGTGACACTCATCCTAAGTAGAAAAAGTATGTCTTCAAACACGAATTTCTTCACTTTTCTTCTAAACTCAACTAATTGGTATATATCTGTTGCTAGGCAACATCTCAACAATATAACATATGTCATTTTTATATATATTATATTGTTGTGCATTCTTCCTAACTACTGTATATTTAAGGCTATATCTCCGAAACTTCTGAATATATTTTAATGAAATAAAGCTCAAATTGAAGAGCTGTACCCTCTTCATATTCTGACTGCAAGCAGCGCCCCCTACTGTAGAAGGAAAGTTATCTTGTGCATATCATGTTTGGTACTCTTTTATTCATTTTACACTATATAAACGATTTTATTCCATGATATGTCTCATTGCCTCATAACAATATGGCTGACCAATGACAACCGAGGAATAAGGACATGTACCGTTCAGAACTACATACAGCGCATTCGCTAATTGGCGCACTTTCTTCATTTTTTGAAAAACAAATAAAATTTTTATACTATGGGTTTGAATTTTGCATCACCCTGTATATGTTTTCCATACAACAACCAAATATACTACCTAAGAATTGCAAACATGATAAAATGGTAAGAAAATCTACACATTACAACAAAAAATTTTAAAAAATGAAGATAGTACCTGTTGTTATACATGAAGCAATATAACCCTTGCAGTCTTGATGAGACCACGTGACACTCATCCTAAGTAGAAAAAGTATGTCTTCAAACACGAATTTCTTCACTTTTCTTCTAAACTCAACTAATTGGTATATATATGTTGTTAGGCAACATCTCAACAATATAACATATGTCATTTTTATATATATTATATTGTTGTGCATTCTTCCTAACTACTGTATATTTAAGGCTATATCTCCGAAACTTCTGAATATATTTTAATGAAATAAAGCTCAAATTGAAGAGCTGTACCCTCTTCATATTCTGACTGCAAGCAGCGCCCCCTTCTGTAGAAGGAAAGTTATCTTGTGCATATCATGTTTGGTACTCTTTTATTCATTTTACACTATATAAACGATTTTATTCCATGATATGTCTCATTGCCTCATAACAATATGGCTGACCAATGACAACCGAGGAATAAGGACATGTACCGTTCAGAACTACATACAGCGCATTCGCTAATTGGCGCACTTTCTTCATTTTTTGAAAAACAAATAAAATTTTTATACTATGGGTTTGAATTTTGCATCACCCTGTATATGTTTTCCATACAACAACCAAATATACTACCTGAGAATTGCAAACATGATAAAATGGTAAGAAAATCTACACATTACAACAAAAAATTTTAAAAAATGAAGATAGTACCTGTTGTTATACATGAAGCAATATAACCCTTGCAGTCTTGATGAGACCACGTGACACTCATCCTAAGTAGAAAAAGTATGTCTTCAAACACGAATTTCTTCACTTTTCTTCTAAACTCAACTAATTGGTATATATCTGTTGTTAGGCAACATCTCAACAATATAACATATGTCATTTTTATATATATTATATTGTTGTGCATTCTTCCTAACTACTGTATATTTAAGGCTATATCTCCGAAACTTCTGAATATATTTTAATGTAATAAAGCTCAAATTGAAGAGCTGTACCCTCTTCATATTCTGACTGCAAGCAGCGCCCCCTACTGTAGAAGGAAAGTTATCTTGTGCATATCATGTTTGGTACTCTTTTATTCATTTTACACTATATAAACGATTTTATTCCATGATATGTCTCATTGCCTCATAACAATATGGTTGACCAATGACAACCGAGGAATAAGGACATGTACCGTTCAGAACTACATACAGCGCATTCGCTAATTGGCGCACTTTCTTCATTTTTTGAAAAACAAATAAAATTTTTATACTATGGGTTTGAATTTTGCATCACCCTGTATATGTTTTCCATACAACAACCAAATATACTACCTAAGAATTGCAAACATGATAAAATGGTAAGAAAATCTACACATTACAACAAAAAATTTTAAAAAATGAAGATAGTACCTGTTGTTATACATGAAGCAATATAACCCTTGCAGTCTTGATGAGACCACGTGACACTCATCCTAAGTAGAAAAAGTATGTCTTCAAACACGAATTTCTTCACTTTTCTTCTAAACTCAACTAATTGGTATATATATGTTGTTAGGCAACATCTCAACAATATAACATATGTCATTTTTATATATATTATATTGTTGTGCATTCTTCCTAACTACTGTATATTTAAGGCTATATCTCCGAAACTTCTGAATATATTTTAATGAAATAAAGCTCAAATTGAAGAGCTGTACCCTCTTCATATTCTGACTGCAAGCAGCGCCCCCTACTGTAGAAGGAAAGTTATCTTGTGCATATCATGTTTGGTACTCTTTTATTCATTTTACACTATATAAACGATTTTATTCCATGATATGTCTCATTGCCTCATAACAATATGGCTGACCAATGACAACCGAAGAATAAGGACATGTACCGTTCAGGACTACATACAGCGCATTCGCTAATTGGCGCACTTTCTTCATTTTTTGAAAAACAAATAAAATTTTTATACTATGGGTTTGAATTTTGCATCACTCTGTATATGTTTTCCATACAACAACCAAATATACTACCTAAGAATTGCAAACATGATAAAATGGTAAGAAAATCTACACATTACAACAAAAAATTTTAAAAAATGAAGATAGTACCTGTTGTTATACATGAAGCAATATAACCCTTGCAGTCTTGATGAGACCACGTGACACTCATCCTAAGTAGAAAAAGTATGTCTTCAAACACGAATTTCTTCACTTTTCTTCTAAACTCAACTAATTGGTATATATCTGTTGCTAGGCAACATCTCAACAATATAACATATGTCATTTTTATATATATTATATTGTTGTGCATTCTTCCTAACTACTGTATATTTAAGGCTATATCTCCGAAACTTCTGAATATATTTTAATGAAATAAAGCTCAAATTGAAGAGCTGTACCCTCTTCATATTCTGACTGCAAGCAGCGCCCCCTACTGTAGAAGGAAAGTTATCTTGTGCATATCATGTTTGGTACTCTTTTATTCATTTTACACTATATAAACGATTTTATTCCATGATATGTCTCATTGCCTCATAACAATATGGCTGACCAATGACAACCGAGGAATAAGGACATGTACCGTTCAGAACTACATACAGCGCATTCGCTAATTGGCGCACTTTCTTCATTTTTTGAAAAACAAATAAAATTTTTATACTATGGGTTTGAATTTTGCATCACCCTGTATATGTTTTCCATACAACAACCAAATATACTACCTAAGAATTGCAAACATGATAAAATGGTAAGAAAATCTACACATTACAACAAAAAATTTTAAAAAATGAAGATAGTACCTGTTGTTATACATGAAGCAATATAACCCTTGCAGTCTTGATGAGACCACGTGACACTCATCCTAAGTAGAAAAAGTATGTCTTCAAACACGAATTTCTTCACTTTTCTTCTAAACTCAACTAATTGGTATATATATGTTGTTAGGCAACATCTCAACAATATAACATATGTCATTTTTATATATATTATATTGTTGTGCATTCTTCCTAACTACTGTATATTTAAGGCTATATCTCCGAAACTTCTGAATATATTTTAATGAAATAAAGCTCAAATTGAAGAGCTGTACCCTCTTCATATTCTGACTGCAAGCAGCGCCCCCTTCTGTAGAAGGAAAGTTATCTTGTGCATATCATGTTTGGTACTCTTTTATTCATTTTACACTATATAAACGATTTTATTCCATGATATGTCTCATTGCCTCATAACAATATGGCTGACCAATGACAACCGAGGAATAAGGACATGTACCGTTCAGAACTACATACAGCGCATTCGCTAATTGGCGCACTTTCTTCATTTTTTGAAAAACAAATAAAATTTTTATACTATGGGTTTGAATTTTGCATCACCCTGTATATGTTTTCCATACAACAACCAAATATACTACCTGAGAATTGCAAACATGATAAAATGGTAAGAAAATCTACACATTACAACAAAAAATTTTAAAAAATGAAGATAGTACCTGTTGTTATACATGAAGCAATATAACCCTTGCAGTCTTGATGAGACCACGTGACACTCATCCTAAGTAGAAAAAGTATGTCTTCAAACACGAATTTCTTCACTTTTCTTCTAAACTCAACTAATTGGTATATATCTGTTGTTAGGCAACATCTCAACAATATAACATATGTCATTTTTATATATATTATATTGTTGTGCATTCTTCCTAACTACTGTATATTTAAGGCTATATCTCCGAAACTTCTGAATATATTTTAATGTAATAAAGCTCAAATTGAAGAGCTGTACCCTCTTCATATTCTGACTGCAAGCAGCGCCCCCTACTGTAGAAGGAAAGTTATCTTGTGCATATCATGTTTGGTACTCTTTTATTCATTTTACACTATATAAACGATTTTATTCCATGATATGTCTCATTGCCTCATAACAATATGGTTGACCAATGACAACCGAGGAATAAGGACATGTACCGTTCAGAACTACATACAGCGCATTCGCTAATTGGCGCACTTTCTTCATTTTTTGAAAAACAAATAAAATTTTTATACTATGGGTTTGAATTTTGCATCACCCTGTATATGTTTTCCATACAACAACCAAATATACTACCTAAGAATTGCAAACATGATAAAATGGTAAGAAAATCTACACATTACAACAAAAAATTTTAAAAAATGAAGATAGTACCTGTTGTTATACATGAAGCAATATAACCCTTGCAGTCTTGATGAGACCACGTGACACTCATCCTAAGTAGAAAAAGTATGTCTTCAAACACGAATTTCTTCACTTTTCTTCTAAACTCAACTAATTGGTATATATATGTTGTTAGGCAACATCTCAACAATATAACATATGTCATTTTTATATATATTATATTGTTGTGCATTCTTCCTAACTACTGTATATTTAAGGCTATATCTCCGAAACTTCTGAATATATTTTAATGAAATAAAGCTCAAATTGAAGAGCTGTACCCTCTTCATATTCTGACTGCAAGCAGCGCCCCCTTCTGTAGAAGGAAAGTTATCTTGTGCATATCATGTTTGGTACTCTTTTATTCATTTTACACTATATAAACGATTTTATTCCATGATATGTCTCATTGCCTCATAACAATATGGCTGACCAATGACAACCGAGGAATAAGGACATGTACCGTTCAGAACTACATACAGCGCATTCGCTAATTGGCGCACTTTCTTCATTTTTTGAAAAACAAATAAAATTTTTATACTATGGGTTTGAATTTTGCATCACCCTGTATATGTTTTCCATACAACAACCAAATATACTACCTAAGAATTGCAAACATGATAAAATGGTAAGAAAATCTACACATTACAACAAAAAATTTTAAAAAATGAAGATAGTACCTGTTGTTATACATGAAGCAATATAACCCTTGCAGTCTTGATGAGACCACGTGACACTCATCCTAAGTAGAAAAAGTATGTCTTCAAACACGAATTTCTTCACTTTTCTTCTAAACTCAACTAATTGGTATATATCTGTTGTTAGGCAACATCTCAACAATATAACATATGTCATTTTTATATATATTATATTGTTGTGCATTCTTCCTAACTACTGTATATTTAAGGCTATATCTCCGAAACTTCTGAATATATTTTAATGTAATAAAGCTCAAATTGAAGAGCTGTACCCTCTTCATATTCTGACTGCAAGCAGCGCCCCCTACTGTAGAAGGAAAGTTATCTTGTGCATATCATGTTTGGTACTCTTTTATTCATTTTACACTATATAAACGATTTTATTCCATGATATGTCTCATTGCCTCATAACAATATGGTTGACCAATGACAACCGAGGAATAAGGACATGTACCGTTCAGAACTACATACAGCGCATTCGCTAATTGGCGCACTTTCTTCATTTTTTGAAAAACAAATAAAATTTTTATACTATGGGTTTGAATTTTGCATCACCCTGTATATGTTTTCCATACAACAACCAAATATACTACCTAAGAATTGCAAACATGATAAAATGGTAAGAAAATCTACACATTACAACAAAAAATTTTAAAAAATGAAGATAGTACCTGTTGTTATACATGAAGCAATATAACCCTTGCAGTCTTGATGAGACCACGTGACACTCATCCTAAGTAGAAAAAGTATGTCTTCAAACACGAATTTCTTCACTTTTCTTCTAAACTCAACTAATTGGTATATATATGTTGTTAGGCAACATCTCAACAATATAACATATGTCATTTTTATATATATTATATTGTTGTGCATTCTTCCTAACTACTGTATATTTAAGGCTATATCTCCGAAACTTCTGAATATATTTTAATGTAATAAAGCTCAAATTGAAGAGCTGTACCCTCTTCATATTCTGACTGCAAGCAGCGCCCCCTACTGTAGAAGGAAAGTTATCTTGTGCATATCATGTTTGGTACTCTTTTATTCATTTTACACTATATAAACGATTTTATTCCATGTTATGTCTCATTGCCTCATAACAATATGGCTGACCAATGACAACCGAGGAATAAGGACATGTACCGTTCAGAACTACATACAGCGCATTCGCTAATTGGCGCACTTTCTTCATTTTTTGAAAAACAAATAAAATTTTTATACTATGGGTTTGAATTTTGCATCACCCTGTATATGTTTTCCATACAACAACCAAATATACTATCCAAGAATTGCAAACATTATAAAATGGTAAGAAAATCTACACATTACAACAAAAAATTTTAAAAAATGAAGATAGTACCTGTTGTTATACATGAAGCAATATAACCCTTGCAGTCTTGATGAGACCACGTGACACTCATCCTAAGTAGAAAAAGTATGTCTTCAAACACGAATTTCTTCACTTTTCTTCTAAACTCAACTAATTGGTATATATCTGTTGTTAGGCAACATCTCAACAATATAACATATGTCATTTTTATATATATTATATTGTTGTGCATTCTTCCTAACTACTGTATATTTAAGGCTATATCTCCGAAACTTCTGAATATATTTTAATGTAATAAAGCTCAAATTGAAGAGCTGTACCCTCTTCATATTCTGACTGCAAGCAGCGCCCCCTACTGTAGAAGGAAAGTTATCTTGTGCATATCATGTTTGGTACTCTTTTATTCATTTTATATAAACGATTTTATTCCATGATATGTCTCATTGCCTCATAACAATATGGCTGACCAATGACAACCGAGGAATAAGGACATGTACCGTTCAGAACTACATACAGCGCATTCGCTAATTGGCGCACTTTCTTCATTTTTTGAAAAACAAATAAAATTTTTATACTATGGGTTTGAATTTTGCATCACCCTGTATATGTTTTCCATACAACAACCAAATATACTACCTAAGAATTGCAAACATGATAAAATGGTAAGAAAATCTACACATTACAACAAAAAATTTTAAAAAATGAAGATAGTACCTGTTGTTATACATGAAGCAATATAACCCTTGCAGTCTTGATGAGACCACGTGACACTCATCCTAAGTAGAGAAAGTATGTCTTCAAACACGAATTTCTTCACTTTTCTTCTAAACTCAACTAATTGGTATATATATGTTGTTAGGCAACATCTCAACAATATAACATATGTCATTTTTATATATATTATATTGTTGTGCATTCTTCCTAACTACTGTATATTTAAGGCTATATCTCCGAAACTTCTGAATATATTTTAATGTAATAAAGCTCAAATTGAAGAGCTGTACCCTCTTCATATTCTGACTGCAAGCAGCGCCCCCTACTGTAGAAGGAAAGTTATCTTGTGCATATCATGTTTGGTACTCTTTTATTCATTTTACACTATATAAACGATTTTATTCCATGATATGTCTCATTGCCTCATAACAATATGGCTGACCAATGACAACCGAGGAATAAGGACATGTACCGTTCAGAACTACATACAGCGCATTCGCTAATTGGCGCACTTTCTTCATTTTTTGAAAAACAAATAAAATTTTTATACTATGGGTTTGAATTTTGCATCACCCTGTATATGTTTTCCATACAACAACCAAATATACTACCTAAGAATTGCAAACATGATAAAATGGTAAGAAAATCTACACATTACAACAAAAAATTTTAAAAAATGAAGATAGTACCTGTTGTTATACATGAAGCAATATAACCCTTGCAGTCTTGATGAGACCACGTGACACTCATCCTAAGTAGAAAAAGTATGTCTTCAAACACGAATTTCTTCACTTTTCTTCTAAACTCAACTAATTGGTATATATCTGTTGCTAGGCAACATCTCAACAATATAACATATGTCATTTTTATATATATTATATTGTTGTGCATTCTTCCTAACTACTGTATATTTAAGGCTATATCTCCGAAACTTCTGAATATATTTTAATGTAATAAAGCTCAAATTGAAGAGCTGTACCCTCTTCATATTCTGACTGCAAGCAGCGCCCCCTACTGTAGAAGGAAAGTTATCTTGTGCATATCATGTTTGGTACTCTTTTATTCATTTTACACTATATAAACGATTTTATTCCATGATATGTCTCATTGCCTCATAACAATATGGCTGACCAATGACAACCGAGGAATAAGGACATGTACCGTTCAGAACTACATACAGCGCATTCGCTAATTGGCGCACTTTCTTCATTTTTTGAAAAACAAATAAAATTTTTATACTATGGGTTTGAATTTTGCATCACCCTGTATATGTTTTCCATACAACAACCAAATATACTACCTAAGAATTGCAAACATGATAAAATGGTAAGAAAATCTACACATTACAACAAAAAATTTTAAAAAATGAAGATAGTACCTGTTGTTATACATGAAGCAATATAACCCTTGCAGTCTTGATGAGACCACGTGACACTCATCCTAAGTAGAAAAAGTATGTCTTCAAACACGAATTTCTTCACTTTTCTTCTAAACTCAACTAATTGGTATATATATGTTGTTAGGCAACATCTCAACAATATAACATATGTCATTTTTATATATTATATTGTTGTGCATTCTTCCTAACTACTGTATATTTAAGGCTATATCTCCGAAACTTCTGAATATATTTTAATGAAATAAAGCTCAAATTGAAGAGCTGTACCCTCTTCATATTCTGACTGCAAGCAGCGCCCCCTTCTGTAGAAGGAAAGTTATCTTGTGCATATCATGTTTGGTACTCTTTTATTCATTTTTACACTATATAAACGATTTTATTCCATGATATGTCTCATTGCCTCATAACAATATGGCTGACCAATGACAACCGAGGAATAAGGACATGTACCGTTCAGAACTACATACAGCGCATTCGCTAATTGGCGCACTTTCTTCATTTTTTGAAAAACAAATAAAATTTTTATACTATGGGTTTGAATTTTGCATCACCCTGTATATGTTTTCCATACAACAACCAAATATACTACCTGAGAATTGCAAACATGATAAAATGGTAAGAAAATCTACACATTACAACAAAAAATTTTAAAAAATGAAGATAGTACCTGTTGTTATACATGAAGCAATATAACCCTTGCAGTCTTGATGAGACCACGTGACACTCATCCTAAGTAGAAAAAGTATGTCTTCAAACACGAATTTCTTCACTTTTCTTCTAAACTCAACTAATTGGTATATATCTGTTGTTAGGCACATCTCAACAATATAACATATGTCATTTTTATATATATTATATTGTTGTGCATTCTTCCTAACTACTGTATATTTAAGGCTATATCTCCGAAACTTCTGAATATATTTTAATGTAATAAAGCTCAAATTGAAGAGCTGTACCCTCTTCATATTCTGACTGCAAGCAGGCCCCCTACTGTAGAAGGAAAGTTATCTTGTGCATATCATGTTTGGTACTCTTTTATTCATTTTACACTATATAAACGATTTTATTCCATGATATGTCTCATTGCCTCATAACAATATGGTTGACCAATGACAACCGAGGAATAAGGACATGTACCGTTCAGAACTACATACAGCGCATTCGCTAATTGGCGCACTTTCTTCATTTTTTGAAAAACAAATAAAATTTTTATACTATGGGTTTGAATTTTGCATCACCCTGTATATGTTTTCCATACAACAACCAAATATACTACCTAAGAATTGCAAACATGATAAAATGGTAAGAAAATCTACACATTACAACAAAAAATTTTAAAAAATGAAGATAAGTACCTGTTGTTATACATGAAGCAATATAACCCTTGCAGTCTTGATGAGACCACGTGACACTCATCCTAAGTAGAAAAAGTATGTCTTCAAACACGAATTTCTTCACTTTTCTTCTAAACTCAACTAATTGGTATATATATGTTGTTAGGCAACATCTCAACAATATAACATATGTCATTTTTATATATATTATATTGTTGTGCATTCTTCCTAACTACTGTATATTTAAGGCTATATCTCCGAAACTTCTGAATATATTTTAATGAAATAAAGCTCAAATTGAAGAGCTGTACCCTCTTCATATTCTGGACTGCAAGCAGCGCCCCCTTCTGTAGAAGGAAAGTTATCTTGTGCATATCATGTTTGGTACTCTTTTATTCATTTTACACTATATAAACGATTTTATTCCATGATATGTCTCATTGCCTCATAACAATATGGCTGACCAATGACAACCGAGGAATAAGGACATGTACCGTTCAGAACTACATACGCGCATTCGCTAATTGGCGCACTTTCTTCATTTTTTGAAAAACAAATAAAATTTTTATACTATGGGTTTGAATTTTTGGCCATCCCCTGTATATGTTTTCCATACAACAACCAAATATACTACCTAAGAATTGCAAACATGATAAAATGGTAAGAAAATCTACACATTACAACAAAAAATTTTAAAAAATGAAGATAGTACCTGTGTTATACATGAAGCAATATAACCCTTGCAGTCTTGATGAGACCACGTGACACTCATCCTAAGTAGAAAAAGTATGTCTTCAAACACGAATTTCTTCACTTTTCTTCTAAACTCAACTAATTGGTATATATCTGTTGTTAGGCAACATCTCAACAATATAACATATGTCATTTTTATATATATTATATTGTTGTGCATTCTTCCTAACTACTGTATATTTAAGGCTATATCTCCGAAACTTCTGAATATATTTTAATGTATAAAGCTCAAATTGAAGAGCTGTACCCTCTTCATATTCTGACTGCAAGCAGCGCCCCCTACTGTAGAAGGAAAGTTATCTTGTGCATATCATGTTTGGACTCTTTTATTCATTTTACACTATATAAACGATTTTATTCCATGATATGTCTCATTGCCTCATAACAATATGGTTGACCAATGACAACCGAGGAATAAGGACATGTACCGTTCAGAACTACATACAGCGCATTCGCTAATTGGCGCACTTTCTTCATTTTTTGAAAAACAAATAAAATTTTTATACTATGGGTTTGAATTTTGCATCACCCTGTATATGTTTTCCATACAACAACCAAATATACTACCTAAGAATTGCAAACATGATAAAATGGTAAGAAAATCTACACATTACAACAAAAAATTTTAAAAAATGAAGATAGTACCTGTTGTTATACATGAAGCAATATAACCCTTGCAGTCTTGATGAGACCACGTGACACTCATCCTAAGTAGAAAAAGTATGTCTTCAAACACGAATTTCTTCACTTTTTCTTCTAACTCAACTAATTGGTATATATATGTTGTTAGGCAACATCTCAACAATATAACATATGTCATTTTTATATATATTATATTGTTGTGCATTCTTCCTAACTACTGTATATTTAAGGCTATATCTCCGAAACTTCTGAATATATTTTAATGTAATAAAGCTCAAATTGAAGAGCTGTACCTCTTCATATTCTGACTGCAAGCAGCGCCCCCTACTGTAGAAGGAAAGTTATCTTGTGCATATCATGTTTGGTACTCTTTTATTCATTTTACACTATATAAACGATTTTATTCCATGTTATGTCTCATTGCCTCATAACAATATGGCTGACCAATGACAACCGAGGAATAAGGACATGTACCGTTCAGAACTACATACAGGCATTCGCTAATTGGCGCACTTTCTTCATTTTTTGAAAAACAAATAAAATTTTTATACTATGGGTTTGAATTTTGCATCACCTGTATATGTTTTCCATACAACAACCAAATATACTATCCAAGAATTGCAAACATTATAAAATGGTAGAAAATCTACACATTACAACAAAAAATTTTAAAAAATGAAGATAGTACCTGTTGTTATACATGAAGCAATATAACCCTTGCAGTCTTGATGAGACCACGTGACACTCATCCTAAGTAGAAAAAGTATGTCTTCAAACACGAATTTCTTCACTTTTCTTCTAAACTCAACTAATTGGTATATATCTGTTGTTAGGCAACATCTCAACAATATAACATATGTCATTTTTATATATATTATATTGTTGTGCATTCTTCCTAACTACTGTATATTTAAGGCTATATCTCCGAAACTTCTGAATATATTTTAATGTAATAAAGCTCAAATTGAAGAGCTGTACCCTCTTCATATTCTGACTGCAAGCAGCGCCCCCTACTGTAGAAGGAAAGTTATCTTGTGCATATCATGTTTGGTACTCTTTTATTCATTTTATATAAACGATTTTATTCCATGATATGTCTCATTGCCTCATAACAATATGGCTGACCAATGACAACCGAGGAATAAGGACATGTACCCGTTCAGAACTACATACAGCGCATTCGCTAATTGGCGCACTTTCTTCATTTTTTGAAAAACAAATAAAATTTTTATACTATGGGTTTGAATTTTGCATCACCCTGTATATGTTTTCCATACAACAACCAAATATACTACCTAAGAATTGCAAACATGATAAAATGGTAAGAAAATCTACACATTACAACAAAAAATTTTAAAAAATGAAGATAGTACCTGTTGTTATACATGAAGCAATATAACCCTTGCAGTCTTGATGATACCACGTGACACTCATCCTAAGTAGAGAAAGTATGTCTTCAAACACGAATTTCTTCACTTTTCTTCTAAACTCAACTAATTGGTATATATATGTTGTTAGGCAACATCTCAACAATATAACATATGTCATTTTTATATATATTATATTGTTGTGCATTCTTCCTAACTACTGTATATTTAAGGCTATATCTCCGAAACTTCTGAATATATTTTAATGTAATAAAGCTCAAATTGAAGAGCTGTACCCTCTTCATATTCTGACTGCAAGCAGCGCCCCCTACTGTAGAAGGAAAGTTATCTTGTGCATATCATGTTTGGTACTCTTTTATTCATTTTACACTATATAAACGATTTTATTCCATGATATGTCTCATTGCCTCATAACAATATGGCTGACCAATGACAACCGAGGAATAAGGACATGTACCGTTCAGAACTACATACATGCGCATTCGCTAATTGGCGCACTTTCTTCATTTTTTGAAAAACAAATAAAATTTTTATACTATGGGTTTGAATTTTGCATCACCCTGTATATGTTTTCCATACAACACTAAATATACTATCCAAGAATTGCAAACATTATAAAATGGTAAGAAAATCTACACATTACAACAAAAAATTTTAAAAAATGAAGATAGTACCTGTTGTTATACATGAAGCAATATAACCCTTGCAGTCTTGATGAGACCACGTGACACTCATCCTAAGTAGAAAAAGTATGTCTTCAAACACGAATTTCTTCACTTTTCTTCTAAACTCAACTAATTGGTATATATATGTTGTTAGGCAACATCTCAACAATATAACATATGTCATTTTTATATATATTATATTGTTGTGCATTCTTCCTAACTACTGTATATTTAAGGCTATATCTCCGAAACTTCTGAATATATTTTAATGTAATAAAGCTCAAATTGAAGAGCTGTAGCCCTCTTCATATTCTGACTGCAAGCAGCGCCCCCTACTGTAGAAGGAAAGTTATCTTGTGCATATCATGTTTGGTACTCTTTTATTCATTTACACTATATAACGATTTTATTCCATGATATGTCTCATTGCCTCATAACAATATGGCTGACCAATGACAACCGAGGAATAAGGACATGTACCGTTCAGAACTACATACAGCGCATTCGCTAATTGGCGCACTTTCTTCATTTTTTGAAAAACAATAAAATTTTATACTATTATACTATGGGTTTGAATTTTGCATCACCCTGTATATGTTTTCCATACAACAACCAAATATACTACCTAAGAATTGCAAACATGATAAAATGGTAAGAAAATCTACACATTACAACAAAAAATTTTAAAAAATGAAGATAGTACCTGTTGTTATACATGAAGCAATATAACCCTTGCAGTCTTGATGAGACCACGTGACACTCATCCTAAGTAGAAAAAGTATGTCTTCAAACACGAATTTCTTCACTTTTCTTCTAAACTCAACTAATTGGTATATATATGTTGTTAGGCAACATCTCAACAATATAACATATGTCATTTTTATATATATTATATTGTTGTGCATTCTTCCTAACTACTGTATATTTAAGGCTATATCTCCGAAACTTCTGAATATATTTTAATGAAATAAAGCTCAAATTGAAGAGCTGTACCCTCTTCATATTCTGACTGCAAGCAGCGCCCCCTTCTGTAGAAGGAAAGTTATCTTGTGCATATCATGTTTGGTACTCTTTTATTCATTTTACACTATATAAACGATTTTATTCCATGATATGTCTCATTGCCTCATAACAATATGGCTGACCAATGACAACCGAGGAATAAGGACATGTACCGTTCAGAACTACATACAGCGCATTCGCTAATTGGCGCACTTTCTTCATTTTTTGAAAAACAAATAAAATTTTTATACTATGGGTTTGAATTTTGCATCACCCTGTATATGTTTTCCATACAACAACCAAATATACTACCTAAGAATTGCAAACATGATAAAATGGTAAGAAAATCTACACATTACAACAAAAAATTTTAAAAAATGAAGATAGTACCTGTTGTTATACATGAAGCAATATAACCCTTGCAGTCTTGATGAGACCACGTGACACTCATCCTAAGTAGAAAAAGTATGTCTTCAAACACGAATTTCTTCACTTTTCTTCTAAACTCAACTAATTGGTATATATCTGTTGTTAGGCAACATCTCAACAATATAACATATGTCATTTTTATATATATTATATTGTTGTGCATTCTTCCTAACTACTGTATATTTAAGGCTATATCTCCGAAACTTCTGAATATATTTTAATGTAATAAAGCTCAAATTGAAGAGCTGTACCCTCTTCATATTCTGACTGCAAGCAGCGCCCCCTACTGTAGAAGGAAAGTTATCTTGTGCATATCATGTTTGGTACTCTTTTATTCATTTTACACTATATAAACGATTTTATTCCATGATATGTCTCATTGCCTCATAACAATATGGCTGACCAATGACAACCGAGGAATAAGGACATGTACCGTTCAGAACTACATACAGCGCATTCGCTAATTGGCGCACTTTCTTCATTTTTTGAAAAACAAATAAAATTTTTATACTATGGGTTTGAATTTTGCATCACCCTGTATATGTTTTCCATACAACAACTAAATATACTATCCAAGAATTGCAAACATTATAAAATGGTAAGAAAATCTACACATTACAACAAAAAATTTTAAAAAATGAAGATAGTACCTGTTGTTATACATGAAGCAATATAACCCTTGCAGTCTTGATGAGACCACGTGACACTCATCCTAAGTAGAAAAAGTATGTCTTCAAACACGAATTTCTTCACTTTTCTTCTAAACTCAACTAATTGGTATATATATGTTGTTAGGCAACATCTCAACAATATAACATATGTCATTTTTATATATATTATATTGTTGTGCATTCTTCCTAACTACTGTATATTTAAGGCTATATCTCCGAAACTTCTGAATATATTTTAATGTAATAAAGCTCAAATTGAAGAGCTGTACCCTCTTCATATTCTGACTGCAAGCAGCGCCCCCTACTGTAGAAGGAAAGTTATCTTGTGCATATCATGTTTGGTACTCTTTTATTCATTTTACACTATATAAACGATTTTATTCCATGATATGTCTCATTGCCTCATAACAATATGGCTGACCAATGACAACCGAGGAATAAGGACATGTACCGTTCAGAACTACATACAGCGCATTCGCTAATTGGCGCACTTTCTTCATTTTTTGAAAAACAAATAAAATTTTTATACTATGGGTTTGAATTTTGCATCACCCTGTATATGTTTTCCATACAACAACCAAATATACTACCTAAGAATTGCAAACATGATAAAATGGTAAGAAAATCTACACATTACAACAAAAAATTTTAAAAAATGAAGATAGTACCTGTTGTTATACATGAAGCAATATAACCCTTGCAGTCTTGATGAGACCACGTGACACTCATCCTAAGTAGAAAAAGTATGTCTTCAAACACGAATTTCTTCACTTTTCTTCTAAACTCAACTAATTGGTATATATCTGTTGTTAGGCAACATCTCAACAATATAACATATGTCATTTTTATATATATTATATTGTTGTGCATTCTTCCTAACTACTGTATATTTAAGGCTATATCTCCGAAACTTCTGAATATATTTTAATGTAATAAAGCTCAAATTGAAGAGCTGTACCCTCTTCATATTCTGACTGCAAGCAGCGCCCCCTACTGTAGAAGGAAAGTTATCTTGTGCATATCATGTTTGGTACTCTTTTATTCATTTTACACTATATAAACGATTTTATTCCATGATATGTCTCATTGCCTCATAACAATATGGCTGACCAATGACAACCGAGGAATAAGGACATGTACCGTTCAGAACTACATACAGCGCATTCGCTAATTGGCGCACTTTCTTCATTTTTTGAAAAACAAATAAAATTTTTATACTATGGGTTTGAATTTTGCATCACCCTGTATATGTTTTCCATACAACAACCAAATATACTATCCAAGAATTGCAAACATTATAAAATGGTAAGAAAATCTACACATTACAACAAAAAATTTTAAAAAATGAAGATAGTACCTGTTGTTATACATGAAGCAATATAACCCTTGCAGTCTTGATGAGACCACGTGACACTCATCCTAAGTAGAAAAAGTATGTCTTCAAACACGAATTTCTTCACTTTTCTTCTAAACTCAACTAATTGGTATATATATGTTGTTAGGCAACATCTCAACAATATAACATATGTCATTTTTATATATATTATATTGTTGTGCATTCTTCCTAACTACTGTATATTTAAGGCTATATCTCCGAAACTTCTGAATATATTTTAATGAAATAAAGCTCAAATTGAAGAGCTGTACCCTCTTCATATTCTGACTGCAAGCAGCGCCCCCTACTGTAGAAGGAAAGTTATCTTGTGCATATCATGTTTGGTACTCTTTTATTCATTTTATATAAACGATTTTATTCCATGATATGTCTCATTGCCTCATAACAATATGGCTGACCAATGACAACCGAGGAATAAGGACATGTACCGTTCAGAACTACATACAGCGCATTCGCTAATTGGCGCACTTTCTTCATTTTTTGAAAAACAAATAAAATTTTTATACTATGGGTTTGAATTTTGCATCACCCTGTATATGTTTTCCATACAACAACCAAATATACTACCTAAGAATTGCAAACATGATAAAATGGTAAGAAAATCTACACATTACAACAAAAAATTTTAAAAAATGAAGATAGTACCTGTTGTTATACATGAAGCAATATAACCCTTGCAGTCTTGATGAGACCACGTGACACTCATCCTAAGTAGAAAAAGTATGTCTTCAAACACGAATTTCTTCACTTTTCTTCTAAACTCAACTAATTGGTATATATCTGTTGTTAGGCAACATCTCAACAATATAACATATGTCATTTTTATATATATTATATTGTTGTGCATTCTTCCTAACTACTGTATATTTAAGGCTATATCTCCGAAACTTCTGAATATATTTTAATGAAATAAAGCTCAAATTGAAGAGCTGTACCCTCTTCATATTCTGACTGCAAGCAGCGCCCCCTTCTGTAGAAGGAAAGTTATCTTGTGCATATCATGTTTGGTACTCTTTTATTCATTTTACACTATATAAACGATTTTATTCCATGATATGTCTCATTGCCTCATAACAATATGGCTGACCAATGACAACCGAGGAATAAGGACATGTACCGTTCAGAACTACATACAGCGCATTCGCTAATTGGCGCACTTTCTTCATTTTTTGAAAAACAAATAAAATTTTTATACTATGGGTTTGAATTTTGCATCACCCTGTATATGTTTTCCATACAACAACCAAATATACTACCTAAGAATTGCAAACATGATAAAATGGTAAGAAAATCTACACATTACAACAAAAAATTTTAAAAAATGAAGATAGTACCTGTTGTTATACATGAAGCAATATAACCCTTGCAGTCTTGATGAGACCACGTGACACTCATCCTAAGTAGAAAAAGTATGTCTTCAAACACGAATTTCTTCACTTTTCTTCTAAACTCAACTAATTGGTATATATCTGTTGTTAGGCAACATCTCAACAATATAACATATGTCATTTTTATATATATTATATTGTTGTGCATTCTTCCTAACTACTGTATATTTAAGGCTATATCTCCGAAACTTCTGAATATATTTTAATGTAATAAAGCTCAAATTGAAGAGCTGTACCCTCTTCATATTCTGACTGCAAGCAGCGCCCCCTACTGTAGAAGGAAAGTTATCTTGTGCATATCATGTTTGGTACTCTTTTATTCATTTTACACTATATAAACGATTTTATTCCATGATATGTCTCATTGCCTCATAACAATATGGTTGACCAATGACAACCGAGGAATAAGGACATGTACCGTTCAGAACTACATACAGCGCATTCGCTAATTGGCGCACTTTCTTCATTTTTTGAAAAACAAATAAAATTTTTATACTATGGGTTTGAATTTTGCATCACCCTGTATATGTTTTCCATACAACAACCAAATATACTACCTAAGAATTGCAAACATGATAAAATGGTAAGAAAATCTACACATTACAACAAAAAATTTTAAAAAATGAAGATAGTACCTGTTGTTATACATGAAGCAATATAACCCTTGCAGTCTTGATGAGACCACGTGACACTCATCCTAAGTAGAAAAAGTATGTCTTCAAACACGAATTTCTTCACTTTTCTTCTAAACTCAACTAATTGGTATATATATGTTGTTAGGCAACATCTCAACAATATAACATATGTCATTTTTATATATATTATATTGTTGTGCATTCTTCCTAACTACTGTATATTTAAGGCTATATCTCCGAAACTTCTGAATATATTTTAATGTAATAAAGCTCAAATTGAAGAGCTGTACCCTCTTCATATTCTGACTGCAAGCAGCGCCCCCTACTGTAGAAGGAAAGTTATCTTGTGCATATCATGTTTGGTACTCTTTTATTCATTTTACACTATATAAACGATTTTATTCCATGTTATGTCTCATTGCCTCATAACAATATGGCTGACCAATGACAACCGAGGAATAAGGACATGTACCGTTCAGAACTACATACAGCGCATTCGCTAATTGGCGCACTTTCTTCATTTTTTGAAAAACAAATAAAATTTTTATACTATGGGTTTGAATTTTGCATCACCCTGTATATGTTTTCCATACAACAACCAAATATACTATCCAAGAATTGCAAACATTATAAAATGGTAAGAAAATCTACACATTACAACAAAAAATTTTAAAAAATGAAGATAGTACCTGTTGTTATACATGAAGCAATATAACCCTTGCAGTCTTGATGAGACCACGTGACACTCATCCTAAGTAGAAAAAGTATGTCTTCAAACACGAATTTCTTCACTTTTCTTCTAAACTCAACTAATTGGTATATATCTGTTGTTAGGCAACATCTCAACAATATAACATATGTCATTTTTATATATATTATATTGTTGTGCATTCTTCCTAACTACTGTATATTTAAGGCTATATCTCCGAAACTTCTGAATATATTTTAATGTAATAAAGCTCAAATTGAAGAGCTGTACCCTCTTCATATTCTGACTGCAAGCAGCGCCCCCTTCTGTAGAAGGAAAGTTATCTTGTGCATATCATGTTTGGTACTCTTTTATTCATTTTATATAAACGATTTTATTCCATGATATGTCTCATTGCCTCATAACAATATGGCTGACCAATGACAACCGAGGAATAAGGACATGTACCGTTCAGAACTACATACAGCGCATTCGCTAATTGGCGCACTTTCTTCATTTTTTGAAAAACAAATAAAATTTTTATACTATGGGTTTGAATTTTGCATCACCCTGTATATGTTTTCCATACAACAACCAAATATACTACCTAAGAATTGCAAACATGATAAAATGGTAAGAAAATCTACACATTACAACAAAAAATTTTAAAAAATGAAGATAGTACCTGTTGTTATACATGAAGCAATATAACCCTTGCAGTCTTGATGAGACCACGTGACACTCATCCTAAGTAGAGAAAGTATGTCTTCAAACACGAATTTCTTCACTTTTCTTCTAAACTCAACTAATTGGTATATATATGTTGTTAGGCAACATCTCAACAATATAACATATGTCATTTTTATATATATTATATTGTTGTGCATTCTTCCTAACTACTGTATATTTAAGGCTATATCTCCGAAACTTCTGAATATATTTTAATGTAATAAAGCTCAAATTGAAGAGCTGTACCCTCTTCATATTCTGACTGCAAGCAGCGCCCCCTACTGTAGAAGGAAAGTTATCTTGTGCATATCATGTTTGGTACTCTTTTATTCATTTTACACTATATAAACGATTTTATTCCATGATATGTCTCATTGCCTCATAACAATATGGCTGACCAATGACAACCGAGGAATAAGGACATGTACCGTTCAGAACTACATACAGCGCATTCGCTAATTGGCGCACTTTCTTCATTTTTTGAAAAACAAATAAAATTTTTATACTATGGGTTTGAATTTTGCATCACCCTGTATATGTTTTCCATACAACATCTAAATATACTATCCAAGAATTGCAAACATTATAAAATGGTAAGAAAATCTACACATTACAACAAAAAATTTTAAAAAATGAAGATAGTACCTGTTGTTATACATGAAGCAATATAACCCTTGCAGTCTTGATGAGACCACGTGACACTCATCCTAAGTAGAAAAAGTATGTCTTCAAACACGAATTTCTTCACTTTTCTTCTAAACTCAACTAATTGGTATATATATGTTGTTAGGCAACATCTCAACAATATAACATATGTCATTTTTATATATATTATATTGTTGTGCATTCTTCCTAACTACTGTATATTTAAGGCTATATCTCCGAAACTTCTGAATATATTTTAATGTAATAAAGCTCAAATTGAAGAGCTGTACCCTCTTCATATTCTGACTGCAAGCAGCGCCCCCTACTGTAGAAGGAAAGTTATCTTGTGCATATCATGTTTGGTACTCTTTTATTCATTTTACACTATATAAACGATTTTATTCCATGATATGTCTCATTGCCTCATAACAATATGGCTGACCAATGACAACCGAGGAATAAGGACATGTACCGTTCAGAACTACATACAGCGCATTCGCTAATTGGCGCACTTTCTTCATTTTTTGAAAAACAAATAAAATTTTTATACTATGGGTTTGAATTTTGCATCACCCTGTATATGTTTTCCATACAACAACCAAATATACTACCTAAGAATTGCAAACATGATAAAATGGTAAGAAAATCTACACATTACAACAAAAAATTTTAAAAAATGAAGATAGTACCTGTTGTTATACATGAAGCAATATAACCCTTGCAGTCTTGATGAGACCACGTGACACTCATCCTAAGTAGAAAAAGTATGTCTTCAAACACGAATTTCTTCACTTTTCTTCTAAACTCAACTAATTGGTATATATATGTTGTTAGGCAACATCTCAACAATATAACATATGTCATTTTTATATATATTATATTGTTGTGCATTCTTCCTAACTACTGTATATTTAAGGCTATATCTCCGAAACTTCTGAATATATTTTAATGAAATAAAGCTCAAATTGAAGAGCTGTACCCTCTTCATATTCTGACTGCAAGCAGCGCCCCCTTCTGTAGAAGGAAAGTTATCTTGTGCATATCATGTTTGGTACTCTTTTATTCATTTTACACTATATAAACGATTTTATTCCATGATATGTCTCATTGCCTCATAACAATATGGCTGACCAATGACAACCGAGGAATAAGGACATGTACCGTTCAGAACTACATACAGCGCATTCGCTAATTGGCGCACTTTCTTCATTTTTTGAAAAACAAATAAAATTTTTATACTATGGGTTTGAATTTTGCATCACCCTGTATATGTTTTCCATACAACAACCAAATATACTACCTAAGAATTGCAAACATGATAAAATGGTAAGAAAATCTACACATTACAACAAAAAATTTTAAAAAATGAAGATAGTACCTGTTGTTATACATGAAGCAATATAACCCTTGCAGTCTTGATGAGACCACGTGACACTCATCCTAAGTAGAAAAAGTATGTCTTCAAACACGAATTTCTTCACTTTTCTTCTAAACTCAACTAATTGGTATATATCTGTTGTTAGGCAACATCTCAACAATATAACATATGTCATTTTTATATATATTATATTGTTGTGCATTCTTCCTAACTACTGTATATTTAAGGCTATATCTCCGAAACTTCTGAATATATTTTAATGTAATAAAGCTCAAATTGAAGAGCTGTACCCTCTTCATATTCTGACTGCAAGCAGCGCCCCCTACTGTAGAAGGAAAGTTATCTTGTGCATATCATGTTTGGTACTCTTTTATTCATTTTACACTATATAAACGATTTTATTCCATGATATGTCTCATTGCCTCATAACAATATGGCTGACCAATGACAACCGAGGAATAAGGACATGTACCGTTCAGAACTACATACAGCGCATTCGCTAATTGGCGCACTTTCTTCATTTTTTGAAAAACAAATAAAATTTTTATACTATGGGTTTGAATTTTGCATCACCCTGTATATGTTTTCCATACAACAACTAAATATACTATCCAAGAATTGCAAACATTATAAAATGGTAAGAAAATCTACACATTACAACAAAAAATTTTAAAAAATGAAGATAGTACCTGTTGTTATACATGAAGCAATATAACCCTTGCAGTCTTGATGAGACCACGTGACACTCATCCTAAGTAGAAAAAGTATGTCTTCAAACACGAATTTCTTCACTTTTCTTCTAAACTCAACTAATTGGTATATATATGTTGTTAGGCAACATCTCAACAATATAACATATGTCATTTTTATATATATTATATTGTTGTGCATTCTTCCTAACTACTGTATATTTAAGGCTATATCTCCGAAACTTCTGAATATATTTTAATGTAATAAAGCTCAAATTGAAGAGCTGTACCCTCTTCATATTCTGACTGCAAGCAGCGCCCCCTACTGTAGAAGGAAAGTTATCTTGTGCATATCATGTTTGGTACTCTTTTATTCATTTTACACTATATAAACGATTTTATTCCATGATATGTCTCATTGCCTCATAACAATATGGCTGACCAATGACAACCGAGGAATAAGGACATGTACCGTTCAGAACTACATACAGCGCATTCGCTAATTGGCGCACTTTCTTCATTTTTTGAAAAACAAATAAAATTTTTATACTATGGGTTTGAATTTTGCATCACCCTGTATATGTTTTCCATACAACAACCAAATATACTACCTAAGAATTGCAAACATGATAAAATGGTAAGAAAATCTACACATTACAACAAAAAATTTTAAAAAATGAAGATAGTACCTGTTGTTATACATGAAGCAATATAACCCTTGCAGTCTTGATGAGACCACGTGACACTCATCCTAAGTAGAAAAAGTATGTCTTCAAACACGAATTTCTTCACTTTTCTTCTAAACTCAACTAATTGGTATATATCTGTTGTTAGGCAACATCTCAACAATATAACATATGTCATTTTTATATATATTATATTGTTGTGCATTCTTCCTAACTACTGTATATTTAAGGCTATATCTCCGAAACTTCTGAATATATTTTAATGTAATAAAGCTCAAATTGAAGAGCTGTACCCTCTTCATATTCTGACTGCAAGCAGCGCCCCCTACTGTAGAAGGAAAGTTATCTTGTGCATATCATGTTTGGTACTCTTTTATTCATTTTACACTATATAAACGATTTTATTCCATGATATGTCTCATTGCCTCATAACAATATGGCTGACCAATGACAACCGAGGAATAAGGACATGTACCGTTCAGAACTACATACAGCGCATTCGCTAATTGGCGCACTTTCTTCATTTTTTGAAAAACAAATAAAATTTTTATACTATGGGTTTGAATTTTGCATCACCCTGTATATGTTTTCCATACAACAACCAAATATACTATCCAAGAATTGCAAACATTATAAAATGGTAAGAAAATCTACACATTACAACAAAAAATTTTAAAAAATGAAGATAGTACCTGTTGTTATACATGAAGCAATATAACCCTTGCAGTCTTGATGAGACCACGTGACACTCATCCTAAGTAGAAAAAGTATGTCTTCAAACACGAATTTCTTCACTTTTCTTCTAAACTCAACTAATTGGTATATATATGTTGTTAGGCAACATCTCAACAATATAACATATGTCATTTTTATATATATTATATTGTTGTGCATTCTTCCTAACTACTGTATATTTAAGGCTATATCTCCGAAACTTCTGAATATATTTTAATGAAATAAAGCTCAAATTGAAGAGCTGTACCCTCTTCATATTCTGACTGCAAGCAGCGCCCCCTACTGTAGAAGGAAAGTTATCTTGTGCATATCATGTTTGGTACTCTTTTATTCATTTTATATAAACGATTTTATTCCATGATATGTCTCATTGCCTCATAACAATATGGCTGACCAATGACAACCGAGGAATAAGGACATGTACCGTTCAGAACTACATACAGCGCATTCGCTAATTGGCGCACTTTCTTCATTTTTTGAAAAACAAATAAAATTTTTATACTATGGGTTTGAATTTTGCATCACCCTGTATATGTTTTCCATACAACAACCAAATATACTACCTAAGAATTGCAAACATGATAAAATGGTAAGAAAATCTACACATTACAACAAAAAATTTTAAAAAATGAAGATAGTACCTGTTGTTATACATGAAGCAATATAACCCTTGCAGTCTTGATGAGACCACGTGACACTCATCCTAAGTAGAAAAAGTATGTCTTCAAACACGAATTTCTTCACTTTTCTTCTAAACTCAACTAATTGGTATATATCTGTTGTTAGGCAACATCTCAACAATATAACATATGTCATTTTTATATATATTATATTGTTGTGCATTCTTCCTAACTACTGTATATTTAAGGCTATATCTCCGAAACTTCTGAATATATTTTAATGAAATAAAGCTCAAATTGAAGAGCTGTACCCTCTTCATATTCTGACTGCAAGCAGCGCCCCCTTCTGTAGAAGGAAAGTTATCTTGTGCATATCATGTTTGGTACTCTTTTATTCATTTTACACTATATAAACGATTTTATTCCATGATATGTCTCATTGCCTCATAACAATATGGCTGACCAATGACAACCGAGGAATAAGGACATGTACCGTTCAGAACTACATACAGCGCATTCGCTAATTGGCGCACTTTCTTCATTTTTTGAAAAACAAATAAAATTTTTATACTATGGGTTTGAATTTTGCATCACCCTGTATATGTTTTCCATACAACAACCAAATATACTACCTAAGAATTGCAAACATGATAAAATGGTAAGAAAATCTACACATTACAACAAAAAATTTTAAAAAATGAAGATAGTACCTGTTGTTATACATGAAGCAATATAACCCTTGCAGTCTTGATGAGACCACGTGACACTCATCCTAAGTAGAAAAAGTATGTCTTCAAACACGAATTTCTTCACTTTTCTTCTAAACTCAACTAATTGGTATATATCTGTTGTTAGGCAACATCTCAACAATATAACATATGTCATTTTTATATATATTATATTGTTGTGCATTCTTCCTAACTACTGTATATTTAAGGCTATATCTCCGAAACTTCTGAATATATTTTAATGTAATAAAGCTCAAATTGAAGAGCTGTACCCTCTTCATATTCTGACTGCAAGCAGCGCCCCCTACTGTAGAAGGAAAGTTATCTTGTGCATATCATGTTTGGTACTCTTTTATTCATTTTACACTATATAAACGATTTTATTCCATGATATGTCTCATTGCCTCATAACAATATGGCTGACCAATGACAACCGAGGAATAAGGACATGTACCGTTCAGAACTACATACAGCGCATTCGCTAATTGGCGCACTTTCTTCATTTTTTGAAAAACAAATAAAATTTTTATACTATGGGTTTGAATTTTGCATCACCCTGTATATGTTTTCCATACAACAACCAAATATACTATCCAAGAATTGCAAACATTATAAAATGGTAAGAAAATCTACACATTACAACAAAAAATTTTAAAAAATGAAGATAGTACCTGTTGTTATACATGAAGCAATATAACCCTTGCAGTCTTGATGAGACCACGTGACACTCATCCTAAGTAGAAAAAGTATGTCTTCAAACACGAATTTCTTCACTTTTCTTCTAAACTCAACTAATTGGTATATATATGTTGTTAGGCAACATCTCAACAATATAACATATGTCATTTTTATATATATTATATTGTTGTGCATTCTTCCTAACTACTGTATATTTAAGGCTATATCTCCGAAACTTCTGAATATATTTTAATGAAATAAAGCTCAAATTGAAGAGCTGTACCCTCTTCATATTCTGACTGCAAGCAGCGCCCCCTACTGTAGAAGGAAAGTTATCTTGTGCATATCATGTTTGGTACTCTTTTATTCATTTTATATAAACGATTTTATTCCATGATATGTCTCATTGCCTCATAACAATATGGCTGACCAATGACAACCGAGGAATAAGGACATGTACCGTTCAGAACTACATACAGCGCATTCGCTAATTGGCGCACTTTCTTCATTTTTTGAAAAACAAATAAAATTTTTATACTATGGGTTTGAATTTTGCATCACCCTGTATATGTTTTCCATACAACAACCAAATATACTACCTAAGAATTGCAAACATGATAAAATGGTAAGAAAATCTACACATTACAACAAAAAATTTTAAAAAATGAAGATAGTACCTGTTGTTATACATGAAGCAATATAACCCTTGCAGTCTTGATGAGACCACGTGACACTCATCCTAAGTAGAAAAAGTATGTCTTCAAACACGAATTTCTTCACTTTTCTTCTAAACTCAACTAATTGGTATATATATGTTGTTAGGCAACATCTCAACAATATAACATATGTCATTTTTATATATATTATATTGTTGTGCATTCTTCCTAACTACTGTATATTTAAGGCTATATCTCCGAAACTTCTGAATATATTTTAATGAAATAAAGCTCAAATTGAAGAGCTGTACCCTCTTCATATTCTGACTGCAAGCAGCGCCCCCTTCTGTAGAAGGAAAGTTATCTTGTGCATATCATGTTTGGTACTCTTTTATTCATTTTACACTATATAAACGATTTTATTCCATGATATGTCTCATTGCCTCATAACAATATGGCTGACCAATGACAACCGAGGAATAAGGACATGTACCGTTCAGAACTACATACAGCGCATTCGCTAATTGGCGCACTTTCTACCTGAGAATTGCAAACATGATAAAATGGTAAGAAAATCTACACATTACAACAAAAAATTTTAAAAAATGAAGATAGTACCTGTTGTTATACATGAAGCAATATAACCCTTGCAGTCTTGATGAGACCACGTGACACTCATCCTAAGTAGAAAAAGTATGTCTTCAAACACGAATTTCTTCACTTTTCTTCTAAACTCAACTAATTGGTATATATATGTTGTTAGGCAACATCTCAACAATATAACATATGTCATTTTTATATATATTATATTGTTGTGCATTCTTCCTAACTACTGTATATTTAAGGCTATATCTCCGAAACTTCTGAATATATTTTAATGAAATAAAGCTCAAATTGAAGAGCTGTACCCTCTTCATATTCTGACTGCAAGCAGCGCCCCCTACTGTAGAAGGAAAGTTATCTTGTGCATATCATGTTTGGTACTCTTTTATTCATTTTATATAAACGATTTTATTCCATGATATGTCTCATTGCCTCATAACAATATGGCTGACCAATGACAACCGAGGAATAAGGACATGTACCGTTCAGAACTACATACAGCGCATTCGCTAATTGGCGCACTTTCTTCATTTTTTGAAAAACAAATAAAATTTTTATACTATGGGTTTGAATTTTGCATCACCCTGTATATGTTTTCCATACAACAACCAAATATACTATCCAAGAATTGCAAACATTATAAAATGGTAAGAAAATCTACACATTACAACAAAAAATTTTAAAAAATGAAGATAGTACCTGTTGTTATACATGAAGCAATATAACCCTTGCAGTCTTGATGAGACCACGTGACACTCATCCTAAGTAGAAAAAGTATGTCTTCAAACACGAATTTCTTCACTTTTCTTCTAAACTCAACTAATTGGTATATATATGTTGTTAGGCAACATCTCAACAATATAACATATGTCATTTTTATATATATTATATTGTTGTGCATTCTTCCTAACTACTGTATATTTAAGGCTATATCTCCGAAACTTCTGAATATATTTTAATGAAATAAAGCTCAAATTGAAGAGCTGTACCCTCTTCATATTCTGACTGCAAGCAGCGCCCCCTTCTGTAGAAGGAAAGTTATCTTGTGCATATCATGTTTGGTACTCTTTTATTCATTTTACACTATATAAACGATTTTATTCCATGATATGTCTCATTGCCTCATAACAATATGGCTGACCAATGACAACCGAGGAATAAGGACATGTACCGTTCAGAACTACATACAGCGCATTCGCTAATTGGCGCACTTTCTTCATTTTTTGAAAAACAAATAAAATTTTTATACTATGGGTTTGAATTTTGCATCACCCTGTATATGTTTTCCATACAACAACCAAATATACTACCTAAGAATTGCAAACATGATAAAATGGTAAGAAAATCTACACATTACAACAAAAAATTTTAAAAAATGAAGATAGTACCTGTTGTTATACATGAAGCAATATAACCCTTGCAGTCTTGATGAGACCACGTGACACTCATCCTAAGTAGAAAAAGTATGTCTTCAAACACGAATTTCTTCACTTTTCTTCTAAACTCAACTAATTGGTATATATCTGTTGTTAGGCAACATCTCAACAATATAACATATGTCATTTTTATATATATTATATTGTTGTGCATTCTTCCTAACTACTGTATATTTAAGGCTATATCTCCGAAACTTCTGAATATATTTTAATGTAATAAAGCTCAAATTGAAGAGCTGTACCCTCTTCATATTCTGACTGCAAGCAGCGCCCCCTACTGTAGAAGGAAAGTTATCTTGTGCATATCATGTTTGGTACTCTTTTATTCATTTTACACTATATAAACGATTTTATTCCATGATATGTCTCATTGCCTCATAACAATATGGTTGACCAATGACAACCGAGGAATAAGGACATGTACCGTTCAGAACTACATACAGCGCATTCGCTAATTGGCGCACTTTCTTCATTTTTTGAAAAACAAATAAAATTTTTATACTATGGGTTTGAATTTTGCATCACCCTGTATATGTTTTCCATACAACAACCAAATATACTACCTAAGAATTGCAAACATGATAAAATGGTAAGAAAATCTACACATTACAACAAAAAATTTTAAAAAATGAAGATAGTACCTGTTGTTATACATGAAGCAATATAACCCTTGCAGTCTTGATGAGACCACGTGACACTCATCCTAAGTAGAAAAAGTATGTCTTCAAACACGAATTTCTTCACTTTTCTTCTAAACTCAACTAATTGGTATATATATGTTGTTAGGCAACATCTCAACAATATAACATATGTCATTTTTATATATATTATATTGTTGTGCATTCTTCCTAACTACTGTATATTTAAGGCTATATCTCCGAAACTTCTGAATATATTTTAATGTAATAAAGCTCAAATTGAAGAGCTGTACCCTCTTCATATTCTGACTGCAAGCAGCGCCCCCTACTGTAGAAGGAAAGTTATCTTGTGCATATCATGTTTGGTACTCTTTTATTCATTTTACACTATATAAACGATTTTATTCCATGTTATGTCTCATTGCCTCATAACAATATGGCTGACCAATGACAACCGAGGAATAAGGACATGTACCGTTCAGAACTACATACAGCGCATTCGCTAATTGGCGCACTTTCTTCATTTTTTGAAAAACAAATAAAATTTTTATACTATGGGTTTGAATTTTGCATCACCCTGTATATGTTTTCCATACAACAACCAAATATACTATCCAAGAATTGCAAACATTATAAAATGGTAAGAAAATCTACACATTACAACAAAAAATTTTAAAAAATGAAGATAGTACCTGTTGTTATACATGAAGCAATATAACCCTTGCAGTCTTGATGAGACCACGTGACACTCATCCTAAGTAGAAAAAGTATGTCTTCAAACACGAATTTCTTCACTTTTCTTCTAAACTCAACTAATTGGTATATATCTGTTGTTAGGCAACATCTCAACAATATAACATATGTCATTTTTATATATATTATATTGTTGTGCATTCTTCCTAACTACTGTATATTTAAGGCTATATCTCCGAAACTTCTGAATATATTTTAATGTAATAAAGCTCAAATTGAAGAGCTGTACCCTCTTCATATTCTGACTGCAAGCAGCGCCCCCTACTGTAGAAGGAAAGTTATCTTGTGCATATCATGTTTGGTACTCTTTTATTCATTTTATATAAACGATTTTATTCCATGATATGTCTCATTGCCTCATAACAATATGGCTGACCAATGACAACCGAGGAATAAGGACATGTACCGTTCAGAACTACATACAGCGCATTCGCTAATTGGCGCACTTTCTTCATTTTTTGAAAAACAAATAAAATTTTTATACTATGGGTTTGAATTTTGCATCACCCTGTATATGTTTTCCATACAACAACCAAATATACTACCTAAGAATTGCAAACATGATAAAATGGTAAGAAAATCTACACATTACAACAAAAAATTTTAAAAAATGAAGATAGTACCTGTTGTTATACATGAAGCAATATAACCCTTGCAGTCTTGATGAGACCACGTGACACTCATCCTAAGTAGAGAAAGTATGTCTTCAAACACGAATTTCTTCACTTTTCTTCTAAACTCAACTAATTGGTATATATATGTTGTTAGGCAACATCTCAACAATATAACATATGTCATTTTTATATATATTATATTGTTGTGCATTCTTCCTAACTACTGTATATTTAAGGCTATATCTCCGAAACTTCTGAATATATTTTAATGTAATAAAGCTCAAATTGAAGAGCTGTACCCTCTTCATATTCTGACTGCAAGCAGCGCCCCCTACTGTAGAAGGAAAGTTATCTTGTGCATATCATGTTTGGTACTCTTTTATTCATTTTACACTATATAAACGATTTTATTCCATGATATGTCTCATTGCCTCATAACAATATGGCTGACCAATGACAACCGAGGAATAAGGACATGTACCGTTCAGAACTACATACAGCGCATTCGCTAATTGGCGCACTTTCTTCATTTTTTGAAAAACAAATAAAATTTTTATACTATGGGTTTGAATTTTGCATCACCCTGTATATGTTTTCCATACAACAACTAAATATACTATCCAAGAATTGCAAACATTATAAAATGGTAAGAAAATCTACACATTACAACAAAAAATTTTAAAAAATGAAGATAGTACCTGTTGTTATACATGAAGCAATATAACCCTTGCAGTCTTGATGAGACCACGTGACACTCATCCTAAGTAGAAAAAGTATGTCTTCAAACACGAATTTCTTCACTTTTCTTCTAAACTCAACTAATTGGTATATATATGTTGTTAGGCAACATCTCAACAATATAACATATGTCATTTTTATATATATTATATTGTTGTGCATTCTTCCTAACTACTGTATATTTAAGGCTATATCTCCGAAACTTCTGAATATATTTTAATGTAATAAAGCTCAAATTGAAGAGCTGTACCCTCTTCATATTCTGACTGCAAGCAGCGCCCCCTACTGTAGAAGGAAAGTTATCTTGTGCATATCATGTTTGGTACTCTTTTATTCATTTTACACTATATAAACGATTTTATTCCATGATATGTCTCATTGCCTCATAACAATATGGCTGACCAATGACAACCGAGGAATAAGGACATGTACCGTTCAGAACTACATACAGCGCATTCGCTAATTGGCGCACTTTCTTCATTTTTTGAAAAACAAATAAAATTTTTATACTATGGGTTTGAATTTTGCATCACCCTGTATATGTTTTCCATACAACAACTAAATATACTATCCAAGAATTGCAAACATTATAAAATGGTAAGAAAATCTACACATTACAACAAAAAATTTTAAAAAATGAAGATAGTACCTGTTGTTATACATGAAGCAATATAACCCTTGCAGTCTTGATGAGACCACGTGACACTCATCCTAAGTAGAAAAAGTATGTCTTCAAACACGAATTTCTTCACTTTTCTTCTAAACTCAACTAATTGGTATATATATGTTGTTAGGCAACATCTCAACAATATAACATATGTCATTTTTATATATATTATATTGTTGTGCATTCTTCCTAACTACTGTATATTTAAGGCTATATCTCCGAAACTTCTGAATATATTTTAATGTAATAAAGCTCAAATTGAAGAGCTGTACCCTCTTCATATTCTGACTGCAAGCAGCGCCCCCTACTGTAGAAGGAAAGTTATCTTGTGCATATCATGTTTGGTACTCTTTTATTCATTTTACACTATATAAACGATTTTATTCCATGATATGTCTCATTGCCTCATAACAATATGGCTGACCAATGACAACCGAGGAATAAGGACATGTACCGTTCAGAACTACATACAGCGCATTCGCTAATTGGCGCACTTTCTTCATTTTTTGAAAAACAAATAAAATTTTTATACTATGGGTTTGAATTTTGCATCACCCTGTATATGTTTTCCATACAACAACCAAATATACTACCTAAGAATTGCAAACATGATAAAATGGTAAGAAAATCTACACATTACAACAAAAAATTTTAAAAAATGAAGATAGTACCTGTTGTTATACATGAAGCAATATAACCCTTGCAGTCTTGATGAGACCACGTGACACTCATCCTAAGTAGAAAAAGTATGTCTTCAAACACGAATTTCTTCACTTTTCTTCTAAACTCAACTAATTGGTATATATATGTTGTTAGGCAACATCTCAACAATATAACATATGTCATTTTTATATATATTATATTGTTGTGCATTCTTCCTAACTACTGTATATTTAAGGCTATATCTCCGAAACTTCTGAATATATTTTAATGAAATAAAGCTCAAATTGAAGAGCTGTACCCTCTTCATATTCTGACTGCAAGCAGCGCCCCCTTCTGTAGAAGGAAAGTTATCTTGTGCATATCATGTTTGGTACTCTTTTATTCATTTTACACTATATAAACGATTTTATTCCATGATATGTCTCATTGCCTCATAACAATATGGCTGACCAATGACAACCGAGGAATAAGGACATGTACCGTTCAGAACTACATACAGCGCATTCGCTAATTGGCGCACTTTCTTCATTTTTTGAAAAACAAATAAAATTTTTATACTATGGGTTTGAATTTTGCATCACCCTGTATATGTTTTCCATACAACAACCAAATATACTACCTAAGAATTGCAAACATGATAAAATGGTAAGAAAATCTACACATTACAACAAAAAATTTTAAAAAATGAAGATAGTACCTGTTGTTATACATGAAGCAATATAACCCTTGCAGTCTTGATGAGACCACGTGACACTCATCCTAAGTAGAAAAAGTATGTCTTCAAACACGAATTTCTTCACTTTTCTTCTAAACTCAACTAATTGGTATATATCTGTTGTTAGGCAACATCTCAACAATATAACATATGTCATTTTTATATATATTATATTGTTGTGCATTCTTCCTAACTACTGTATATTTAAGGCTATATCTCCGAAACTTCTGAATATATTTTAATGTAATAAAGCTCAAATTGAAGAGCTGTACCCTCTTCATATTCTGACTGCAAGCAGCGCCCCCTACTGTAGAAGGAAAGTTATCTTGTGCATATCATGTTTGGTACTCTTTTATTCATTTTACACTATATAAACGATTTTATTCCATGATATGTCTCATTGCCTCATAACAATATGGCTGACCAATGACAACCGAGGAATAAGGACATGTACCGTTCAGAACTACATACAGCGCATTCGCTAATTGGCGCACTTTCTTCATTTTTTGAAAAACAAATAAAATTTTTATACTATGGGTTTGAATTTTGCATCACCCTGTATATGTTTTCCATACAACAACTAAATATACTATCCAAGAATTGCAAACATTATAAAATGGTAAGAAAATCTACACATTACAACAAAAAATTTTAAAAAATGAAGATAGTACCTGTTGTTATACATGAAGCAATATAACCCTTGCAGTCTTGATGAGACCACGTGACACTCATCCTAAGTAGAAAAAGTATGTCTTCAAACACGAATTTCTTCACTTTTCTTCTAAACTCAACTAATTGGTATATATATGTTGTTAGGCAACATCTCAACAATATAACATATGTCATTTTTATATATATTATATTGTTGTGCATTCTTCCTAACTACTGTATATTTAAGGCTATATCTCCGAAACTTCTGAATATATTTTAATGTAATAAAGCTCAAATTGAAGAGCTGTACCCTCTTCATATTCTGACTGCAAGCAGCGCCCCCTACTGTAGAAGGAAAGTTATCTTGTGCATATCATGTTTGGTACTCTTTTATTCATTTTACACTATATAAACGATTTTATTCCATGATATGTCTCATTGCCTCATAACAATATGGCTGACCAATGACAACCGAGGAATAAGGACATGTACCGTTCAGAACTACATACAGCGCATTCGCTAATTGGCGCACTTTCTTCATTTTTTGAAAAACAAATAAAATTTTTATACTATGGGTTTGAATTTTGCATCACCCTGTATATGTTTTCCATACAACAACCAAATATACTACCTAAGAATTGCAAACATGATAAAATGGTAAGAAAATCTACACATTACAACAAAAAATTTTAAAAAATGAAGATAGTACCTGTTGTTATACATGAAGCAATATAACCCTTGCAGTCTTGATGAGACCACGTGACACTCATCCTAAGTAGAAAAAGTATGTCTTCAAACACGAATTTCTTCACTTTTCTTCTAAACTCAACTAATTGGTATATATCTGTTGTTAGGCAACATCTCAACAATATAACATATGTCATTTTTATATATATTATATTGTTGTGCATTCTTCCTAACTACTGTATATTTAAGGCTATATCTCCGAAACTTCTGAATATATTTTAATGTAATAAAGCTCAAATTGAAGAGCTGTACCCTCTTCATATTCTGACTGCAAGCAGCGCCCCCTACTGTAG
The DNA here is from genome assembly GCF_964235325.1 of Thermobia domestica. NCBI lineage: Eukaryota > Metazoa > Arthropoda > Insecta > Zygentoma > Lepismatidae > Thermobia > Thermobia domestica. The sequence continues at coordinate 71,322 of NW_027656132.1, forward strand.
AAGGAAAGTTATCTTGTGCATATCATGTTTGGTACTCTTTTATTCATTTTACACTATATAAACGATTTTATTCCATGATATGTCTCATTGCCTCATAACAATATGGCTGACCAATGACAACCGAGGAATAAGGACATGTACCGTTCAGAACTACATACAGCGCATTCGCTAATTGGCGCACTTTCTTCATTTTTTGAAAAACAAATAAAATTTTTATACTATGGGTTTGAATTTTGCATCACCCTGTATATGTTTTCCATACAACAACCAAATATACTATCCAAGAATTGCAAACATTATAAAATGGTAAGAAAATCTACACATTACAACAAAAAATTTTAAAAAATGAAGATAGTACCTGTTGTTATACATGAAGCAATATAACCCTTGCAGTCTTGATGAGACCACGTGACACTCATCCTAAGTAGAAAAAGTATGTCTTCAAACACGAATTTCTTCACTTTTCTTCTAAACTCAACTAATTGGTATATATATGTTGTTAGGCAACATCTCAACAATATAACATATGTCATTTTTATATATATTATATTGTTGTGCATTCTTCCTAACTACTGTATATTTAAGGCTATATCTCCGAAACTTCTGAATATATTTTAATGAAATAAAGCTCAAATTGAAGAGCTGTACCCTCTTCATATTCTGACTGCAAGCAGCGCCCCCTACTGTAGAAGGAAAGTTATCTTGTGCATATCATGTTTGGTACTCTTTTATTCATTTTATATAAACGATTTTATTCCATGATATGTCTCATTGCCTCATAACAATATGGCTGACCAATGACAACCGAGGAATAAGGACATGTACCGTTCAGAACTACATACAGCGCATTCGCTAATTGGCGCACTTTCTTCATTTTTTGAAAAACAAATAAAATTTTTATACTATGGGTTTGAATTTTGCATCACCCTGTATATGTTTTCCATACAACAACCAAATATACTACCTAAGAATTGCAAACATGATAAAATGGTAAGAAAATCTACACATTACAACAAAAAATTTTAAAAAATGAAGATAGTACCTGTTGTTATACATGAAGCAATATAACCCTTGCAGTCTTGATGAGACCACGTGACACTCATCCTAAGTAGAAAAAGTATGTCTTCAAACACGAATTTCTTCACTTTTCTTCTAAACTCAACTAATTGGTATATATCTGTTGTTAGGCAACATCTCAACAATATAACATATGTCATTTTTATATATATTATATTGTTGTGCATTCTTCCTAACTACTGTATATTTAAGGCTATATCTCCGAAACTTCTGAATATATTTTAATGAAATAAAGCTCAAATTGAAGAGCTGTACCCTCTTCATATTCTGACTGCAAGCAGCGCCCCCTTCTGTAGAAGGAAAGTTATCTTGTGCATATCATGTTTGGTACTCTTTTATTCATTTTACACTATATAAACGATTTTATTCCATGATATGTCTCATTGCCTCATAACAATATGGCTGACCAATGACAACCGAGGAATAAGGACATGTACCGTTCAGAACTACATACAGCGCATTCGCTAATTGGCGCACTTTCTTCATTTTTTGAAAAACAAATAAAATTTTTATACTATGGGTTTGAATTTTGCATCACCCTGTATATGTTTTCCATACAACAACCAAATATACTACCTAAGAATTGCAAACATGATAAAATGGTAAGAAAATCTACACATTACAACAAAAAATTTTAAAAAATGAAGATAGTACCTGTTGTTATACATGAAGCAATATAACCCTTGCAGTCTTGATGAGACCACGTGACACTCATCCTAAGTAGAAAAAGTATGTCTTCAAACACGAATTTCTTCACTTTTCTTCTAAACTCAACTAATTGGTATATATCTGTTGTTAGGCAACATCTCAACAATATAACATATGTCATTTTTATATATATTATATTGTTGTGCATTCTTCCTAACTACTGTATATTTAAGGCTATATCTCCGAAACTTCTGAATATATTTTAATGTAATAAAGCTCAAATTGAAGAGCTGTACCCTCTTCATATTCTGACTGCAAGCAGCGCCCCCTACTGTAGAAGGAAAGTTATCTTGTGCATATCATGTTTGGTACTCTTTTATTCATTTTACACTATATAAACGATTTTATTCCATGATATGTCTCATTGCCTCATAACAATATGGCTGACCAATGACAACCGAGGAATAAGGACATGTACCGTTCAGAACTACATACAGCGCATTCGCTAATTGGCGCACTTTCTTCATTTTTTGAAAAACAAATAAAATTTTTATACTATGGGTTTGAATTTTGCATCACCCTGTATATGTTTTCCATACAACAACCAAATATACTATCCAAGAATTGCAAACATTATAAAATGGTAAGAAAATCTACACATTACAACAAAAAATTTTAAAAAATGAAGATAGTACCTGTTGTTATACATGAAGCAATATAACCCTTGCAGTCTTGATGAGACCACGTGACACTCATCCTAAGTAGAAAAAGTATGTCTTCAAACACGAATTTCTTCACTTTTCTTCTAAACTCAACTAATTGGTATATATATGTTGTTAGGCAACATCTCAACAATATAACATATGTCATTTTTATATATATTATATTGTTGTGCATTCTTCCTAACTACTGTATATTTAAGGCTATATCTCCGAAACTTCTGAATATATTTTAATGAAATAAAGCTCAAATTGAAGAGCTGTACCCTCTTCATATTCTGACTGCAAGCAGCGCCCCCTACTGTAGAAGGAAAGTTATCTTGTGCATATCATGTTTGGTACTCTTTTATTCATTTTATATAAACGATTTTATTCCATGATATGTCTCATTGCCTCATAACAATATGGCTGACCAATGACAACCGAGGAATAAGGACATGTACCGTTCAGAACTACATACAGCGCATTCGCTAATTGGCGCACTTTCTTCATTTTTTGAAAAACAAATAAAATTTTTATACTATGGGTTTGAATTTTGCATCACCCTGTATATGTTTTCCATACAACAACCAAATATACTACCTAAGAATTGCAAACATGATAAAATGGTAAGAAAATCTACACATTACAACAAAAAATTTTAAAAAATGAAGATAGTACCTGTTGTTATACATGAAGCAATATAACCCTTGCAGTCTTGATGAGACCACGTGACACTCATCCTAAGTAGAAAAAGTATGTCTTCAAACACGAATTTCTTCACTTTTCTTCTAAACTCAACTAATTGGTATATATCTGTTGTTAGGCAACATCTCAACAATATAACATATGTCATTTTTATATATATTATATTGTTGTGCATTCTTCCTAACTACTGTATATTTAAGGCTATATCTCCGAAACTTCTGAATATATTTTAATGTAATAAAGCTCAAATTGAAGAGCTGTACCCTCTTCATATTCTGACTGCAAGCAGCGCCCCCTACTGTAGAAGGAAAGTTATCTTGTGCATATCATGTTTGGTACTCTTTTATTCATTTTACACTATATAAACGATTTTATTCCATGATATGTCTCATTGCCTCATAACAATATGGCTGACCAATGACAACCGAGGAATAAGGACATGTACCGTTCAGAACTACATACAGCGCATTCGCTAATTGGCGCACTTTCTTCATTTTTTGAAAAACAAATAAAATTTTTATACTATGGGTTTGAATTTTGCATCACCCTGTATATGTTTTCCATACAACAACTAAATATACTATCCAAGAATTGCAAACATTATAAAATGGTAAGAAAATCTACACATTACAACAAAAAATTTTAAAAAATGAAGATAGTACCTGTTGTTATACATGAAGCAATATAACCCTTGCAGTCTTGATGAGACCACGTGACACTCATCCTAAGTAGAAAAAGTATGTCTTCAAACACGAATTTCTTCACTTTTCTTCTAAACTCAACTAATTGGTATATATATGTTGTTAGGCAACATCTCAACAATATAACATATGTCATTTTTATATATATTATATTGTTGTGCATTCTTCCTAACTACTGTATATTTAAGGCTATATCTCCGAAACTTCTGAATATATTTTAATGTAATAAAGCTCAAATTGAAGAGCTGTACCCTCTTCATATTCTGACTGCAAGCAGCGCCCCCTACTGTAGAAGGAAAGTTATCTTGTGCATATCATGTTTGGTACTCTTTTATTCATTTTACACTATATAAACGATTTTATTCCATGATATGTCTCATTGCCTCATAACAATATGGCTGACCAATGACAACCGAGGAATAAGGACATGTACCGTTCAGAACTACATACAGCGCATTCGCTAATTGGCGCACTTTCTTCATTTTTTGAAAAACAAATAAAATTTTTATACTATGGGTTTGAATTTTGCATCACCCTGTATATGTTTTCCATACAACAACCAAATATACTACCTAAGAATTGCAAACATGATAAAATGGTAAGAAAATCTACACATTACAACAAAAAATTTTAAAAAATGAAGATAGTACCTGTTGTTATACATGAAGCAATATAACCCTTGCAGTCTTGATGAGACCACGTGACACTCATCCTAAGTAGAAAAAGTATGTCTTCAAACACGAATTTCTTCACTTTTCTTCTAAACTCAACTAATTGGTATATATCTGTTGTTAGGCAACATCTCAACAATATAACATATGTCATTTTTATATATATTATATTGTTGTGCATTCTTCCTAACTACTGTATATTTAAGGCTATATCTCCGAAACTTCTGAATATATTTTAATGTAATAAAGCTCAAATTGAAGAGCTGTACCCTCTTCATATTCTGACTGCAAGCAGCGCCCCCTACTGTAGAAGGAAAGTTATCTTGTGCATATCATGTTTGGTACTCTTTTATTCATTTTACACTATATAAACGATTTTATTCCATGATATGTCTCATTGCCTCATAACAATATGGCTGACCAATGACAACCGAGGAATAAGGACATGTACCGTTCAGAACTACATACAGCGCATTCGCTAATTGGCGCACTTTCTTCATTTTTTGAAAAACAAATAAAATTTTTATACTATGGGTTTGAATTTTGCATCACCCTGTATATGTTTTCCATACAACAACCAAATATACTATCCAAGAATTGCAAACATTATAAAATGGTAAGAAAATCTACACATTACAACAAAAAATTTTAAAAAATGAAGATAGTACCTGTTGTTATACATGAAGCAATATAACCCTTGCAGTCTTGATGAGACCACGTGACACTCATCCTAAGTAGAAAAAGTATGTCTTCAAACACGAATTTCTTCACTTTTCTTCTAAACTCAACTAATTGGTATATATATGTTGTTAGGCAACATCTCAACAATATAACATATGTCATTTTTATATATATTATATTGTTGTGCATTCTTCCTAACTACTGTATATTTAAGGCTATATCTCCGAAACTTCTGAATATATTTTAATGAAATAAAGCTCAAATTGAAGAGCTGTACCCTCTTCATATTCTGACTGCAAGCAGCGCCCCCTACTGTAGAAGGAAAGTTATCTTGTGCATATCATGTTTGGTACTCTTTTATTCATTTTACACTATATAAACGATTTTATTCCATGATATGTCTCATTGCCTCATAACAATATGGCTGACCAATGACAACCGAGGAATAAGGACATGTACCGTTCAGAACTACATACAGCGCATTCGCTAATTGGCGCACTTTCTTCATTTTTTGAAAAACAAATAAAATTTTTATACTATGGGTTTGAATTTTGCATCACCCTGTATATGTTTTCCATACAACAACCAAATATACTACCTAAGAATTGCAAACATGATAAAATGGTAAGAAAATCTACACATTACAACAAAAAATTTTAAAAAATGAAGATAGTACCTGTTGTTATACATGAAGCAATATAACCCTTGCAGTCTTGATGAGACCACGTGACACTCATCCTAAGTAGAAAAAGTATGTCTTCAAACACGAATTTCTTCACTTTTCTTCTAAACTCAACTAATTGGTATATATCTGTTGTTAGGCAACATCTCAACAATATAACATATGTCATTTTTATATATATTATATTGTTGTGCATTCTTCCTAACTACTGTATATTTAAGGCTATATCTCCGAAACTTCTGAATATATTTTAATGAAATAAAGCTCAAATTGAAGAGCTGTACCCTCTTCATATTCTGACTGCAAGCAGCGCCCCCTTCTGTAGAAGGAAAGTTATCTTGTGCATATCATGTTTGGTACTCTTTTATTCATTTTACACTATATAAACGATTTTATTCCATGATATGTCTCATTGCCTCATAACAATATGGCTGACCAATGACAACCGAGGAATAAGGACATGTACCGTTCAGAACTACATACAGCGCATTCGCTAATTGGCGCACTTTCTTCATTTTTTGAAAAACAAATAAAATTTTTATACTATGGGTTTGAATTTTGCATCACCCTGTATATGTTTTCCATACAACAACCAAATATACTACCTAAGAATTGCAAACATGATAAAATGGTAAGAAAATCTACACATTACAACAAAAAATTTTAAAAAATGAAGATAGTACCTGTTGTTATACATGAAGCAATATAACCCTTGCAGTCTTGATGAGACCACGTGACACTCATCCTAAGTAGAAAAAGTATGTCTTCAAACACGAATTTCTTCACTTTTCTTCTAAACTCAACTAATTGGTATATATCTGTTGTTAGGCAACATCTCAACAATATAACATATGTCATTTTTATATATATTATATTGTTGTGCATTCTTCCTAACTACTGTATATTTAAGGCTATATCTCCGAAACTTCTGAATATATTTTAATGTAATAAAGCTCAAATTGAAGAGCTGTACCCTCTTCATATTCTGACTGCAAGCAGCGCCCCCTACTGTAGAAGGAAAGTTATCTTGTGCATATCATGTTTGGTACTCTTTTATTCATTTTACACTATATAAACGATTTTATTCCATGATATGTCTCATTGCCTCATAACAATATGGCTGACCAATGACAACCGAGGAATAAGGACATGTACCGTTCAGAACTACATACAGCGCATTCGCTAATTGGCGCACTTTCTTCATTTTTTGAAAAACAAATAAAATTTTTATACTATGGGTTTGAATTTTGCATCACCCTGTATATGTTTTCCATACAACAACCAAATATACTATCCAAGAATTGCAAACATTATAAAATGGTAAGAAAATCTACACATTACAACAAAAAATTTTAAAAAATGAAGATAGTACCTGTTGTTATACATGAAGCAATATAACCCTTGCAGTCTTGATGAGACCACGTGACACTCATCCTAAGTAGAAAAAGTATGTCTTCAAACACGAATTTCTTCACTTTTCTTCTAAACTCAACTAATTGGTATATATATGTTGTTAGGCAACATCTCAACAATATAACATATGTCATTTTTATATATATTATATTGTTGTGCATTCTTCCTAACTACTGTATATTTAAGGCTATATCTCCGAAACTTCTGAATATATTTTAATGAAATAAAGCTCAAATTGAAGAGCTGTACCCTCTTCATATTCTGACTGCAAGCAGCGCCCCCTACTGTAGAAGGAAAGTTATCTTGTGCATATCATGTTTGGTACTCTTTTATTCATTTTATATAAACGATTTTATTCCATGATATGTCTCATTGCCTCATAACAATATGGCTGACCAATGACAACCGAGGAATAAGGACATGTACCGTTCAGAACTACATACAGCGCATTCGCTAATTGGCGCACTTTCTTCATTTTTTGAAAAACAAATAAAATTTTTATACTATGGGTTTGAATTTTGCATCACCCTGTATATGTTTTCCATACAACAACCAAATATACTACCTAAGAATTGCAAACATGATAAAATGGTAAGAAAATCTACACATTACAACAAAAAATTTTAAAAAATGAAGATAGTACCTGTTGTTATACATGAAGCAATATAACCCTTGCAGTCTTGATGAGACCACGTGACACTCATCCTAAGTAGAAAAAGTATGTCTTCAAACACGAATTTCTTCACTTTTCTTCTAAACTCAACTAATTGGTATATATCTGTTGTTAGGCAACATCTCAACAATATAACATATGTCATTTTTATATATATTATATTGTTGTGCATTCTTCCTAACTACTGTATATTTAAGGCTATATCTCCGAAACTTCTGAATATATTTTAATGTAATAAAGCTCAAATTGAAGAGCTGTACCCTCTTCATATTCTGACTGCAAGCAGCGCCCCCTACTGTAGAAGGAAAGTTATCTTGTGCATATCATGTTTGGTACTCTTTTATTCATTTTACACTATATAAACGATTTTATTCCATGATATGTCTCATTGCCTCATAACAATATGGCTGACCAATGACAACCGAGGAATAAGGACATGTACCGTTCAGAACTACATACAGCGCATTCGCTAATTGGCGCACTTTCTTCATTTTTTGAAAAACAAATAAAATTTTTATACTATGGGTTTGAATTTTGCATCACCCTGTATATGTTTTCCATACAACAACCAAATATACTATCCAAGAATTGCAAACATTATAAAATGGTAAGAAAATCTACACATTACAACAAAAAATTTTAAAAAATGAAGATAGTACCTGTTGTTATACATGAAGCAATATAACCCTTGCAGTCTTGATGAGACCACGTGACACTCATCCTAAGTAGAAAAAGTATGTCTTCAAACACGAATTTCTTCACTTTTCTTCTAAACTCAACTAATTGGTATATATATGTTGTTAGGCAACATCTCAACAATATAACATATGTCATTTTTATATATATTATATTGTTGTGCATTCTTCCTAACTACTGTATATTTAAGGCTATATCTCCGAAACTTCTGAATATATTTTAATGAAATAAAGCTCAAATTGAAGAGCTGTACCCTCTTCATATTCTGACTGCAAGCAGCGCCCCCTACTGTAGAAGGAAAGTTATCTTGTGCATATCATGTTTGGTACTCTTTTATTCATTTTATATAAACGATTTTATTCCATGATATGTCTCATTGCCTCATAACAATATGGCTGACCAATGACAACCGAGGAATAAGGACATGTACCGTTCAGAACTACATACAGCGCATTCGCTAATTGGCGCACTTTCTTCATTTTTTGAAAAACAAATAAAATTTTTATACTATGGGTTTGAATTTTGCATCACCCTGTATATGTTTTCCATACAACAACCAAATATACTACCTAAGAATTGCAAACATGATAAAATGGTAAGAAAATCTACACATTACAACAAAAAATTTTAAAAAATGAAGATAGTACCTGTTGTTATACATGAAGCAATATAACCCTTGCAGTCTTGATGAGACCACGTGACACTCATCCTAAGTAGAAAAAGTATGTCTTCAAACACGAATTTCTTCACTTTTCTTCTAAACTCAACTAATTGGTATATATCTGTTGTTAGGCAACATCTCAACAATATAACATATGTCATTTTTATATATATTATATTGTTGTGCATTCTTCCTAACTACTGTATATTTAAGGCTATATCTCCGAAACTTCTGAATATATTTTAATGAAATAAAGCTCAAATTGAAGAGCTGTACCCTCTTCATATTCTGACTGCAAGCAGCGCCCCCTTCTGTAGAAGGAAAGTTATCTTGTGCATATCATGTTTGGTACTCTTTTATTCATTTTACACTATATAAACGATTTTATTCCATGATATGTCTCATTGCCTCATAACAATATGGCTGACCAATGACAACCGAGGAATAAGGACATGTACCGTTCAGAACTACATACAGCGCATTCGCTAATTGGCGCACTTTCTTCATTTTTTGAAAAACAAATAAAATTTTTATACTATGGGTTTGAATTTTGCATCACCCTGTATATGTTTTCCATACAACAACCAAATATACTACCTAAGAATTGCAAACATGATAAAATGGTAAGAAAATCTACACATTACAACAAAAAATTTTAAAAAATGAAGATAGTACCTGTTGTTATACATGAAGCAATATAACCCTTGCAGTCTTGATGAGACCACGTGACACTCATCCTAAGTAGAAAAAGTATGTCTTCAAACACGAATTTCTTCACTTTTCTTCTAAACTCAACTAATTGGTATATATCTGTTGTTAGGCAACATCTCAACAATATAACATATGTCATTTTTATATATATTATATTGTTGTGCATTCTTCCTAACTACTGTATATTTAAGGCTATATCTCCGAAACTTCTGAATATATTTTAATGTAATAAAGCTCAAATTGAAGAGCTGTACCCTCTTCATATTCTGACTGCAAGCAGCGCCCCCTACTGTAGAAGGAAAGTTATCTTGTGCATATCATGTTTGGTACTCTTTTATTCATTTTACACTATATAAACGATTTTATTCCATGATATGTCTCATTGCCTCATAACAATATGGCTGACCAATGACAACCGAGGAATAAGGACATGTACCGTTCAGAACTACATACAGCGCATTCGCTAATTGGCGCACTTTCTTCATTTTTTGAAAAACAAATAAAATTTTTATACTATGGGTTTGAATTTTGCATCACCCTGTATATGTTTTCCATACAACAACCAAATATACTATCCAAGAATTGCAAACATTATAAAATGGTAAGAAAATCTACACATTACAACAAAAAATTTTAAAAAATGAAGATAGTACCTGTTGTTATACATGAAGCAATATAACCCTTGCAGTCTTGATGAGACCACGTGACACTCATCCTAAGTAGAAAAAGTATGTCTTCAAACACGAATTTCTTCACTTTTCTTCTAAACTCAACTAATTGGTATATATATGTTGTTAGGCAACATCTCAACAATATAACATATGTCATTTTTATATATATTATATTGTTGTGCATTCTTCCTAACTACTGTATATTTAAGGCTATATCTCCGAAACTTCTGAATATATTTTAATGAAATAAAGCTCAAATTGAAGAGCTGTACCCTCTTCATATTCTGACTGCAAGCAGCGCCCCCTACTGTAGAAGGAAAGTTATCTTGTGCATATCATGTTTGGTACTCTTTTATTCATTTTATATAAACGATTTTATTCCATGATATGTCTCATTGCCTCATAACAATATGGCTGACCAATGACAACCGAGGAATAAGGACATGTACCGTTCAGAACTACATACAGCGCATTCGCTAATTGGCGCACTTTCTTCATTTTTTGAAAAACAAATAAAATTTTTATACTATGGGTTTGAATTTTGCATCACCCTGTATATGTTTTCCATACAACAACCAAATATACTACCTAAGAATTGCAAACATGATAAAATGGTAAGAAAATCTACACATTACAACAAAAAATTTTAAAAAATGAAGATAGTACCTGTTGTTATACATGAAGCAATATAACCCTTGCAGTCTTGATGAGACCACGTGACACTCATCCTAAGTAGAAAAAGTATGTCTTCAAACACGAATTTCTTCACTTTTCTTCTAAACTCAACTAATTGGTATATATATGTTGTTAGGCAACATCTCAACAATATAACATATGTCATTTTTATATATATTATATTGTTGTGCATTCTTCCTAACTACTGTATATTTAAGGCTATATCTCCGAAACTTCTGAATATATTTTAATGAAATAAAGCTCAAATTGAAGAGCTGTACCCTCTTCATATTCTGACTGCAAGCAGCGCCCCCTTCTGTAGAAGGAAAGTTATCTTGTGCATATCATGTTTGGTACTCTTTTATTCATTTTACACTATATAAACGATTTTATTCCATGATATGTCTCATTGCCTCATAACAATATGGCTGACCAATGACAACCGAGGAATAAGGACATGTACCGTTCAGAACTACATACAGCGCATTCGCTAATTGGCGCACTTTCTTCATTTTTTGAAAAACAAATAAAATTTTTATACTATGGGTTTGAATTTTGCATCACCCTGTATATGTTTTCCATACAACAACCAAATATACTATCCAAGAATTGCAAACATTATAAAATGGTAAGAAAATCTACACATTACAACAAAAAATTTTAAAAAATGAAGATAGTACCTGTTGTTATACATGAAGCAATATAACCCTTGCAGTCTTGATGAGACCACGTGACACTCATCCTAAGTAGAAAAAGTATGTCTTCAAACACGAATTTCTTCACTTTTCTTCTAAACTCAACTAATTGGTATATATATGTTGTTAGGCAACATCTCAACAATATAACATATGTCATTTTTATATATATTATATTGTTGTGCATTCTTCCTAACTACTGTATATTTAAGGCTATATCTCCGAAACTTCTGAATATATTTTAATGAAATAAAGCTCAAATTGAAGAGCTGTACCCTCTTCATATTCTGACTGCAAGCAGCGCCCCCTACTGTAGAAGGAAAGTTATCTTGTGCATATCATGTTTGGTACTCTTTTATTCATTTTATATAAACGATTTTATTCCATGATATGTCTCATTGCCTCATAACAATATGGCTGACCAATGACAACCGAGGAATAAGGACATGTACCGTTCAGAACTACATACAGCGCATTCGCTAATTGGCGCACTTTCTTCATTTTTTGAAAAACAAATAAAATTTTTATACTATGGGTTTGAATTTTGCATCACCCTGTATATGTTTTCCATACAACAACCAAATATACTACCTAAGAATTGCAAACATGATAAAATGGTAAGAAAATCTACACATTACAACAAAAAATTTTAAAAAATGAAGATAGTACCTGTTGTTATACATGAAGCAATATAACCCTTGCAGTCTTGATGAGACCACGTGACACTCATCCTAAGTAGAAAAAGTATGTCTTCAAACACGAATTTCTTCACTTTTCTTCTAAACTCAACTAATTGGTATATATATGTTGTTAGGCAACATCTCAACAATATAACATATGTCATTTTTATATATATTATATTGTTGTGCATTCTTCCTAACTACTGTATATTTAAGGCTATATCTCCGAAACTTCTGAATATATTTTAATGAAATAAAGCTCAAATTGAAGAGCTGTACCCTCTTCATATTCTGACTGCAAGCAGCGCCCCCTTCTGTAGAAGGAAAGTTATCTTGTGCATATCATGTTTGGTACTCTTTTATTCATTTTACACTATATAAACGATTTTATTCCATGATATGTCTCATTGCCTCATAACAATATGGCTGACCAATGACAACCGAGGAATAAGGACATGTACCGTTCAGAACTACATACAGCGCATTCGCTAATTGGCGCACTTTCTTCATTTTTTGAAAAACAAATAAAATTTTTATACTATGGGTTTGAATTTTGCATCACCCTGTATATGTTTTCCATACAACAACCAAATATACTACCTAAGAATTGCAAACATGATAAAATGGTAAGAAAATCTACACATTACAACAAAAAATTTTAAAAAATGAAGATAGTACCTGTTGTTATACATGAAGCAATATAACCCTTGCAGTCTTGATGAGACCACGTGACACTCATCCTAAGTAGAAAAAGTATGTCTTCAAACACGAATTTCTTCACTTTTCTTCTAAACTCAACTAATTGGTATATATCTGTTGTTAGGCAACATCTCAACAATATAACATATGTCATTTTTATATATATTATATTGTTGTGCATTCTTCCTAACTACTGTATATTTAAGGCTATATCTCCGAAACTTCTGAATATATTTTAATGTAATAAAGCTCAAATTGAAGAGCTGTACCCTCTTCATATTCTGACTGCAAGCAGCGCCCCCTACTGTAGAAGGAAAGTTATCTTGTGCATATCATGTTTGGTACTCTTTTATTCATTTTACACTATATAAACGATTTTATTCCATGATATGTCTCATTGCCTCATAACAATATGGCTGACCAATGACAACCGAGGAATAAGGACATGTACCGTTCAGAACTACATACAGCGCATTCGCTAATTGGCGCACTTTCTTCATTTTTTGAAAAACAAATAAAATTTTTATACTATGGGTTTGAATTTTGCATCACCCTGTATATGTTTTCCATACAACAACCAAATATACTATCCAAGAATTGCAAACATTATAAAATGGTAAGAAAATCTACACATTACAACAAAAAATTTTAAAAAATGAAGATAGTACCTGTTGTTATACATGAAGCAATATAACCCTTGCAGTCTTGATGAGACCACGTGACACTCATCCTAAGTAGAAAAAGTATGTCTTCAAACACGAATTTCTTCACTTTTCTTCTAAACTCAACTAATTGGTATATATATGTTGTTAGGCAACATCTCAACAATATAACATATGTCATTTTTATATATATTATATTGTTGTGCATTCTTCCTAACTACTGTATATTTAAGGCTATATCTCCGAAACTTCTGAATATATTTTAATGAAATAAAGCTCAAATTGAAGAGCTGTACCCTCTTCATATTCTGACTGCAAGCAGCGCCCCCTACTGTAGAAGGAAAGTTATCTTGTGCATATCATGTTTGGTACTCTTTTATTCATTTTATATAAACGATTTTATTCCATGATATGTCTCATTGCCTCATAACAATATGGCTGACCAATGACAACCGAGGAATAAGGACATGTACCGTTCAGAACTACATACAGCGCATTCGCTAATTGGCGCACTTTCTTCATTTTTTGAAAAACAAATAAAATTTTTATACTATGGGTTTGAATTTTGCATCACCCTGTATATGTTTTCCATACAACAACCAAATATACTACCTAAGAATTGCAAACATGATAAAATGGTAAGAAAATCTACACATTACAACAAAAAATTTTAAAAAATGAAGATAGTACCTGTTGTTATACATGAAGCAATATAACCCTTGCAGTCTTGATGAGACCACGTGACACTCATCCTAAGTAGAAAAAGTATGTCTTCAAACACGAATTTCTTCACTTTTCTTCTAAACTCAACTAATTGGTATATATATGTTGTTAGGCAACATCTCAACAATATAACATATGTCATTTTTATATATATTATATTGTTGTGCATTCTTCCTAACTACTGTATATTTAAGGCTATATCTCCGAAACTTCTGAATATATTTTAATGAAATAAAGCTCAAATTGAAGAGCTGTACCCTCTTCATATTCTGACTGCAAGCAGCGCCCCCTTCTGTAGAAGGAAAGTTATCTTGTGCATATCATGTTTGGTACTCTTTTATTCATTTTACACTATATAAACGATTTTATTCCATGATATGTCTCATTGCCTCATAACAATATGGCTGACCAATGACAACCGAGGAATAAGGACATGTACCGTTCAGAACTACATACAGCGCATTCGCTAATTGGCGCACTTTCTTCATTTTTTGAAAAACAAATAAAATTTTTATACTATGGGTTTGAATTTTGCATCACCCTGTATATGTTTTCCATACAACAACCAAATATACTATCCAAGAATTGCAAACATTATAAAATGGTAAGAAAATCTACACATTACAACAAAAAATTTTAAAAAATGAAGATAGTACCTGTTGTTATACATGAAGCAATATAACCCTTGCAGTCTTGATGAGACCACGTGACACTCATCCTAAGTAGAAAAAGTATGTCTTCAAACACGAATTTCTTCACTTTTCTTCTAAACTCAACTAATTGGTATATATCTGTTGTTAGGCAACATCTCAACAATATAACATATGTCATTTTTATATATATTATATTGTTGTGCATTCTTCCTAACTACTGTATATTTAAGGCTATATCTCCGAAACTTCTGAATATATTTTAATGAAATAAAGCTCAAATTGAAGAGCTGTACCCTCTTCATATTCTGACTGCAAGCAGCGCCCCCTACTGTAGAAGGAAAGTTATCTTGTGCATATCATGTTTGGTACTCTTTTATTCATTTTACACTATATAAACGATTTTATTCCATGATATGTCTCATTGCCTCATAACAATATGGCTGACCAATGACAACCGAGGAATAAGGACATGTACCGTTCAGAACTACATACAGCGCATTCGCTAATTGGCGCACTTTCTTCATTTTTTGAAAAACAAATAAAATTTTTATACTATGGGTTTGAATTTTGCATCACCCTGTATATGTTTTCCATACAACAACCAAATATACTACCTAAGAATTGCAAACATGATAAAATGGTAAGAAAATCTACACATTACAACAAAAAATTTTAAAAAATGAAGATAGTACCTGTTGTTATACATGAAGCAATATAACCCTTGCAGTCTTGATGAGACCACGTGACACTCATCCTAAGTAGAAAAAGTATGTCTTCAAACACGAATTTCTTCACTTTTCTTCTAAACTCAACTAATTGGTATATATATGTTGTTAGGCAACATCTCAACAATATAACATATGTCATTTTTATATATATTATATTGTTGTGCATTCTTCCTAACTACTGTATATTTAAGGCTATATCTCCGAAACTTCTGAATATATTTTAATGAAATAAAGCTCAAATTGAAGAGCTGTACCCTCTTCATATTCTGACTGCAAGCAGCGCCCCCTTCTGTAGAAGGAAAGTTATCTTGTGCATATCATGTTTGGTACTCTTTTATTCATTTTACACTATATAAACGATTTTATTCCATGATATGTCTCATTGCCTCATAACAATATGGCTGACCAATGACAACCGAGGAATAAGGACATGTACCGTTCAGAACTACATACAGCGCATTCGCTAATTGGCGCACTTTCTTCATTTTTTGAAAAACAAATAAAATTTTTATACTATGGGTTTGAATTTTGCATCACCCTGTATATGTTTTCCATACAACAACCAAATATGCTATCCAAGAATTGCAAACATTATAAAATGGTAAGAAAATCTACACATTACAAGAAAAAATTTTAAAAAATGAAGATAGTACCTGTTGTTATACATGAAGCAATATAACCCTTGCAGTCTTGATGAGACCACGTGACACTCATCCTAAGTAGAAAAAGTATGTCTTCAAACACGAATTTCTTCACTTTTCTTCTAAACTCAACTAATTGGTATATATATGTTGTTAGGCAACATCTCAACAATATAACATATGTCATTTTTATATATATTATATTGTTGTGCATTCTTCCTAACTACTGTATATTTAAGGCTATATCTCCGAAACTTCTGAATATATTTTAATGAAATAAAGCTCAAATTGAAGAGCTGTACCCTCTTCATATTCTGACTGCAAGCAGCGCCCCCTTCTGTAGAAGGAAAGTTATCTTGTGCATATCATGTTTGGTACTCTTTTATTCATTTTACACTATATAAACGATTTTATTCCATGATATGTCTCATTGCCTCATAACAATATGGCTGACCAATGACAACCGAGGAATAAGGACATGTACCGTTCAGAACTACATACAGCGCATTCGCTAATTGGCGCACTTTCTTCATTTTTTGAAAAACAAATAAAATTTTTATACTATGGGTTTGAATTTTGCATCACCCTGTATATGTTTTCCATACAACAACCAAATATACTATCCAAGAATTGCAAACATTATAAAATGGTAAGAAAATCTACACATTACAACAAAAAATTTTAAAAAATGAAGATAGTACCTGTTGTTATACATGAAGCAATATAACCCTTGCAGTCTTGATGAGACCACGTGACACTCATCCTAAGTAGAAAAAGTATGTCTTCAAACACGAATTTCTTCACTTTTCTTCTAAACTCAACTAATTGGTATATATATGTTGTTAGGCAACATCTCAACAATATAACATATGTCATTTTTATATATATTATATTGTTGTGCATTCTTCCTAACTACTGTATATTTAAGGCTATATCTCCGAAACTTCTGAATATATTTTAATGAAATAAAGCTCAAATTGAAGAGCTGTACCCTCTTCATATTCTGACTGCAAGCAGCGCCCCCTACTGTAGAAGGAAAGTTATCTTGTGCATATCATGTTTGGTACTCTTTTATTCATTTTATATAAACGATTTTATTCCATGATATGTCTCATTGCCTCATAACAATATGGCTGACCAATGACAACCGAGGAATAAGGACATGTACCGTTCAGAACTACATACAGCGCATTCGCTAATTGGCGCACTTTCTTCATTTTTTGAAAAACAAATAAAATTTTTATACTATGGGTTTGAATTTTGCATCACCCTGTATATGTTTTCCAAACAACAACCAAATATACTACCTAAGAATTGCAAACATGATAAAATGGTAAGAAAATCTACACATTACAACAAAAAATTTTAAAAAATGAAGATAGTACCTGTTGTTATACATGAAGCAATATAACCCTTGCAGTCTTGATGAGACCACGTGACACTCATCCTAAGTAGAAAAAGTATGTCTTCAAACACGAATTTCTTCACTTTTCTTCTAAACTCAACTAATTGGTATATATATGTTGTTAGGCAACATCTCAACAATATAACATATGTCATTTTTATATATATTATATTGTTGTGCATTCTTCCTAACTACTGTATATTTAAGGCTATATCTCCGAAACTTCTGAATATATTTTAATGAAATAAAGCTCAAATTGAAGAGCTGTACCCTCTTCATATTCTGACTGCAAGCAGCGCCCCCTACTGTAGAAGGAAAGTTATCTTGTGCATATCATGTTTGGTACTCTTTTATTCATTTTATATAAACGATTTTATTCCATGATATGTCTCATTGCCTCATAACAATATGGCTGACCAATGACAACCGAGGAATAAGGACATGTACCGTTCAGAACTACATACAGCGCATTCGCTAATTGGCGCACTTTCTTCATTTTTTGAAAAACAAATAAAATTTTTATACTATGGGTTTGAATTTTGCATCACCCTGTATATGTTTTCCATACAACAACCAAATATACTACCTAAGAATTGCAAACATGATAAAATGGTAAGAAAATCTACACATTACAACAAAAAATTTTAAAAAATGAAGATAGTACCTGTTGTTATACATGAAGCAATATAACCCTTGCAGTCTTGATGAGACCACGTGACACTCATCCTAAGTAGAAAAAGTATGTCTTCAAACACGAATTTCTTCACTTTTCTTCTAAACTCAACTAATTGGTATATATATGTTGTTAGGCAACATCTCAACAATATAACATATGTCATTTTTATATATATTATATTGTTGTGCATTCTTCCTAACTACTGTATATTTAAGGCTATATCTCCGAAACTTCTGAATATATTTTAATGAAATAAAGCTCAAATTGAAGAGCTGTACCCTCTTCATATTCTGACTGCAAGCAGCGCCCCCTACTGTAGAAGGAAAGTTATCTTGTGCATATCATGTTTGGTACTCTTTTATTCATTTTACACTATATAAACGATTTTATTCCATGATATGTCTCATTGCCTCATAACAATATGGCTGACCAATGACAACCGAGGAATAAGGACATGTACCGTTCAGAACTACATACAGCGCATTCGCTAATTGGCGCACTTTCTTCATTTTTTGAAAAACAAATAAAATTTTTATACTATGGGTTTGAATTTTGCATCACCCTGTATATGTTTTCCATACAACAACCAAATATACTACCTAAGAATTGCAAACATGATAAAATGGTAAGAAAATCTACACATTACAACAAAAAATTTTAAAAAATGAAGATAGTACCTGTTGTTATACATGAAGCAATATAACCCTTGCAGTCTTGATGAGACCACGTGACACTCATCCTAAGTAGAAAAAGTATGTCTTCAAACACGAATTTCTTCACTTTTCTTCTAAACTCAACTAATTGGTATATATCTGTTGTTAGGCAACATCTCAACAATATAACATATGTCATTTTTATATATATTATATTGTTGTGCATTCTTCCTAACTACTGTATATTTAAGGCTATATCTCCGAAACTTCTGAATATATTTTAATGTAATAAAGCTCAAATTGAAGAGCTGTACCCTCTTCATATTCTGACTGCAAGCAGCGCCCCCTACTGTAGAAGGAAAGTTATCTTGTGCATATCATGTTTGGTACTCTTTTATTCATTTTACACTATATAAACGATTTTATTCCATGATATGTCTCATTGCCTCATAACAATATGGCTGACCAATGACAACCGAGGAATAAGGACATGTACCGTTCAGAACTACATACAGCGCATTCGCTAATTGGCGCACTTTCTTCATTTTTTGAAAAACAAATAAAATTTTTATACTATGGGTTTGAATTTTGCATCACCCTGTATATGTTTTCCATACAACAACCAAATATACTATCCAAGAATTGCAAACATTATAAAATGGTAAGAAAATCTACACATTACAACAAAAAATTTTAAAAAATGAAGATAGTACCTGTTGTTATACATGAAGCAATATAACCCTTGCAGTCTTGATGAGACCACGTGACACTCATCCTAAGTAGAAAAAGTATGTCTTCAAACACGAATTTCTTCACTTTTCTTCTAAACTCAACTAATTGGTATATATATGTTGTTAGGCAACATCTCAACAATATAACATATGTCATTTTTATATATATTATATTGTTGTGCATTCTTCCTAACTACTGTATATTTAAGGCTATATCTCCGAAACTTCTGAATATATTTTAATGAAATAAAGCTCAAATTGAAGAGCTGTACCCTCTTCATATTCTGACTGCAAGCAGCGCCCCCTACTGTAGAAGGAAAGTTATCTTGTGCATATCATGTTTGGTACTCTTTTATTCATTTTATATAAACGATTTTATTCCATGATATGTCTCATTGCCTCATAACAATATGGCTGACCAATGACAACCGAGGAATAAGGACATGTACCGTTCAGAACTACATACAGCGCATTCGCTAATTGGCGCACTTTCTTCATTTTTTGAAAAACAAATAAAATTTTTATACTATGGGTTTGAATTTTGCATCACCCTGTATATGTTTTCCAAACAACAACCAAATATACTACCTAAGAATTGCAAACATGATAAAATGGTAAGAAAATCTACACATTACAACAAAAAATTTTAAAAAATGAAGATAGTACCTGTTGTTATACATGAAGCAATATAACCCTTGCAGTCTTGATGAGACCACGTGACACTCATCCTAAGTAGAAAAAGTATGTCTTCAAACACGAATTTCTTCACTTTTCTTCTAAACTCAACTAATTGGTATATATATGTTGTTAGGCAACATCTCAACAATATAACATATGTCATTTTTATATATATTATATTGTTGTGCATTCTTCCTAACTACTGTATATTTAAGGCTATATCTCCGAAACTTCTGAATATATTTTAATGAAATAAAGCTCAAATTGAAGAGCTGTACCCTCTTCATATTCTGACTGCAAGCAGCGCCCCCTACTGTAGAAGGAAAGTTATCTTGTGCATATCATGTTTGGTACTCTTTTATTCATTTTATATAAACGATTTTATTCCATGATATGTCTCATTGCCTCATAACAATATGGCTGACCAATGACAACCGAGGAATAAGGACATGTACCGTTCAGAACTACATACAGCGCATTCGCTAATTGGCGCACTTTCTTCATTTTTTGAAAAACAAATAAAATTTTTATACTATGGGTTTGAATTTTGCATCACCCTGTATATGTTTTCCATACAACAACCAAATATACTACCTAAGAATTGCAAACATGATAAAATGGTAAGAAAATCTACACATTACAACAAAAAATTTTAAAAAATGAAGATAGTACCTGTTGTTATACATGAAGCAATATAACCCTTGCAGTCTTGATGAGACCACGTGACACTCATCCTAAGTAGAAAAAGTATGTCTTCAAACACGAATTTCTTCACTTTTCTTCTAAACTCAACTAATTGGTATATATATGTTGTTAGGCAACATCTCAACAATATAACATATGTCATTTTTATATATATTATATTGTTGTGCATTCTTCCTAACTACTGTATATTTAAGGCTATATCTCCGAAACTTCTGAATATATTTTAATGAAATAAAGCTCAAATTGAAGAGCTGTACCCTCTTCATATTCTGACTGCAAGCAGCGCCCCCTACTGTAGAAGGAAAGTTATCTTGTGCATATCATGTTTGGTACTCTTTTATTCATTTTACACTATATAAACGATTTTATTCCATGATATGTCTCATTGCCTCATAACAATATGGCTGACCAATGACAACCGAGGAATAAGGACATGTACCGTTCAGAACTACATACAGCGCATTCGCTAATTGGCGCACTTTCTTCATTTTTTGAAAAACAAATAAAATTTTTATACTATGGGTTTGAATTTTGCATCACCCTGTATATGTTTTCCATACAACAACCAAATATACTACCTAAGAATTGCAAACATGATAAAATGGTAAGAAAATCTACACATTACAACAAAAAATTTTAAAAAATGAAGATAGTACCTGTTGTTATACATGAAGCAATATAACCCTTGCAGTCTTGATGAGACCACGTGACACTCATCCTAAGTAGAAAAAGTATGTCTTCAAACACGAATTTCTTCACTTTTCTTCTAAACTCAACTAATTGGTATATATCTGTTGTTAGGCAACATCTCAACAATATAACATATGTCATTTTTATATATATTATATTGTTGTGCATTCTTCCTAACTACTGTATATTTAAGGCTATATCTCCGAAACTTCTGAATATATTTTAATGTAATAAAGCTCAAATTGAAGAGCTGTACCCTCTTCATATTCTGACTGCAAGCAGCGCCCCCTACTGTAGAAGGAAAGTTATCTTGTGCATATCATGTTTGGTACTCTTTTATTCATTTTACACTATATAAACGATTTTATTCCATGATATGTCTCATTGCCTCATAACAATATGGCTGACCAATGACAACCGAGGAATAAGGACATGTACCGTTCAGAACTACATACAGCGCATTCGCTAATTGGCGCACTTTCTTCATTTTTTGAAAAACAAATAAAATTTTTATACTATGGGTTTGAATTTTGCATCACCCTGTATATGTTTTCCATACAACAACCAAATATACTATCCAAGAATTGCAAACATTATAAAATGGTAAGAAAATCTACACATTACAACAAAAAATTTTAAAAAATGAAGATAGTACCTGTTGTTATACATGAAGCAATATAACCCTTGCAGTCTTGATGAGACCACGTGACACTCATCCTAAGTAGAAAAAGTATGTCTTCAAACACGAATTTCTTCACTTTTCTTCTAAACTCAACTAATTGGTATATATATGTTGTTAGGCAACATCTCAACAATATAACATATGTCATTTTTATATATATTATATTGTTGTGCATTCTTCCTAACTACTGTATATTTAAGGCTATATCTCCGAAACTTCTGAATATATTTTAATGAAATAAAGCTCAAATTGAAGAGCTGTACCCTCTTCATATTCTGACTGCAAGCAGCGCCCCCTACTGTAGAAGGAAAGTTATCTTGTGCATATCATGTTTGGTACTCTTTTATTCATTTTATATAAACGATTTTATTCCATGATATGTCTCATTGCCTCATAACAATATGGCTGACCAATGACAACCGAGGAATAAGGACATGTACCGTTCAGAGCTACATACAGCGTATTCGCTAATTGGCGCACTTTCTTCATTTTTTGAAAAACAAATAAAATTTTTATACTATGGGTTTGAATTTTGCATCACCCTGTATATGTTTTCCATACAACAACCAAATATACTACCTAAGAATTGCAAACATGATAAAATGGTAAGAAAATCTACACATTACAACAAAAAATTTTAAAAAATGAAGATAGTACCTGTTGTTATACATGAAGCAATATAACCCTTGCAGTCTTGATGAGACCACGTGACACTCATCCTAAGTAGAAAAAGTATGTCTTCAAACACGAATTTCTTCACTTTTCTTCTAAACTCAACTAATTGGTATATATATGTTGTTAGGCAACATCTCAACAATATAACATATGTCATTTTTATATATATTATATTGTTGTGCATTCTTCCTAACTACTGTATATTTAAGGCTATATCTCCGAAACTTCTGAATATATTTTAATGAAATAAAGCTCAAATTGAAGAGCTGTACCCTCTTCATATTCTGACTGCAAGCAGCGCCCCCTACTGTAGAAGGAAAGTTATCTTGTGCATATCATGTTTGGTACTCTTTTATTCATTTTATATAAACGATTTTATTCCATGATATGTCTCATTGCCTCATAACAATATGGCTGACCAATGACAACCGAGGAATAAGGACATGTACCGTTCAGAACTACATACAGCGCATTCGCTAATTGGCGCACTTTCTTCATTTTTTGAAAAACAAATAAAATTTTTATACTATGGGTTTGAATTTTGCATCACCCTGTATATGTTTTCCATACAACAACCAAATATACTACCTAAGAATTGCAAACATGATAAAATGGTAAGAAAATCTACACATTACAACAAAAAATTTTAAAAAATGAAGATAGTACCTGTTGTTATACATGAAGCAATATAACCCTTGCAGTCTTGATGAGACCACGTGACACTCATCCTAAGTAGAAAAAGTATGTCTTCAAACACGAATTTCTTCACTTTTCTTCTAAACTCAACTAATTGGTATATATATGTTGTTAGGCAACATCTCAACAATATAACATATGTCATTTTTATATATATTATATTGTTGTGCATTCTTCCTAACTACTGTATATTTAAGGCTATATCTCCGAAACTTCTGAATATATTTTAATGAAATAAAGCTCAAATTGAAGAGCTGTACCCTCTTCATATTCTGACTGCAAGCAGCGCCCCCTACTGTAGAAGGAAAGTTATCTTGTGCATATCATGTTTGGTACTCTTTTATTCATTTTACACTATATAAACGATTTTATTCCATGATATGTCTCATTGCCTCATAACAATATGGCTGACCAATGACAACCGAGGAATAAGGACATGTACCGTTCAGAACTACATACAGCGCATTCGCTAATTGGCGCACTTTCTTCATTTTTTGAAAAACAAATAAAATTTTTATACTATGGGTTTGAATTTTGCATCACCCTGTATATGTTTTCCATACAACAACCAAATATACTACCTAAGAATTGCAAACATGATAAAATGGTAAGAAAATCTACACATTACAACAAAAAATTTTAAAAAATGAAGATAGTACCTGTTGTTATACATGAAGCAATATAACCCTTGCAGTCTTGATGAGACCACGTGACACTCATCCTAAGTAGAAAAAGTATGTCTTCAAACACGAATTTCTTCACTTTTCTTCTAAACTCAACTAATTGGTATATATCTGTTGTTAGGCAACATCTCAACAATATAACATATGTCATTTTTATATATATTATATTGTTGTGCATTCTTCCTAACTACTGTATATTTAAGGCTATATCTCCGAAACTTCTGAATATATTTTAATGTAATAAAGCTCAAATTGAAGAGCTGTACCCTCTTCATATTCTGACTGCAAGCAGCGCCCCCTACTGTAGAAGGAAAGTTATCTTGTGCATATCATGTTTGGTACTCTTTTATTCATTTTACACTATATAAACGATTTTATTCCATGATATGTCTCATTGCCTCATAACAATATGGCTGACCAATGACAACCGAGGAATAAGGACATGTACCGTTCAGAACTACATACAGCGCATTCGCTAATTGGCGCACTTTCTTCATTTTTTGAAAAACAAATAAAATTTTTATACTATGGGTTTGAATTTTGCATCACCCTGTATATGTTTTCCATACAACAACCAAATATACTATCCAAGAATTGCAAACATTATAAAATGGTAAGAAAATCTACACATTACAACAAAAAATTTTAAAAAATGAAGATAGTACCTGTTGTTATACATGAAGCAATATAACCCTTGCAGTCTTGATGAGACCACGTGACACTCATCCTAAGTAGAAAAAGTATGTCTTCAAACACGAATTTCTTCACTTTTCTTCTAAACTCAACTAATTGGTATATATATGTTGTTAGGCAACATCTCAACAATATAACATATGTCATTTTTATATATATTATATTGTTGTGCATTCTTCCTAACTACTGTATATTTAAGGCTATATCTCCGAAACTTCTGAATATATTTTAATGAAATAAAGCTCAAATTGAAGAGCTGTACCCTCTTCATATTCTGACTGCAAGCAGCGCCCCCTACTGTAGAAGGAAAGTTATCTTGTGCATATCATGTTTGGTACTCTTTTATTCATTTTATATAAACGATTTTATTCCATGATATGTCTCATTGCCTCATAACAATATGGCTGACCAATGACAACCGAGGAATAAGGACATGTACCGTTCAGAGCTACATACAGCGTATTCGCTAATTGGCGCACTTTCTTCATTTTTTGAAAAACAAATAAAATTTTTATACTATGGGTTTGAATTTTGCATCACCCTGTATATGTTTTCCATACAACAACCAAATATACTACCTAAGAATTGCAAACATGATAAAATGGTAAGAAAATCTACACATTACAACAAAAAATTTTAAAAAATGAAGATAGTACCTGTTGTTATACATGAAGCAATATAACCCTTGCAGTCTTGATGAGACCACGTGACACTCATCCTAAGTAGAAAAAGTATGTCTTCAAACACGAATTTCTTCACTTTTCTTCTAAACTCAACTAATTGGTATATATATGTTGTTAGGCAACATCTCAACAATATAACATATGTCATTTTTATATATATTATATTGTTGTGCATTCTTCCTAACTACTGTATATTTAAGGCTATATCTCCGAAACTTCTGAATATATTTTAATGAAATAAAGCTCAAATTGAAGAGCTGTACCCTCTTCATATTCTGACTGCAAGCAGCGCCCCCTTCTGTAGAAGGAAAGTTATCTTGTGCATATCATGTTTGGTACTCTTTTATTCATTTTACACTATATAAACGATTTTATTCCATGATATGTCTCATTGCCTCATAACAATATGGCTGACCAATGACAACCGAGGAATAAGGACATGTACCGTTCAGAACTACATACAGCGCATTCGCTAATTGGCGCACTTTCTTCATTTTTTGAAAAACAAATAAAATTTTTATACTATGGGTTTGAATTTTGCATCACCCTGTATATGTTTTCCATACAACAACCAAATATACTATCCAAGAATTGCAAACATTATAAAATGGTAAGAAAATCTACACATTACAACAAAAAATTTTAAAAAATGAAGATAGTACCTGTTGTTATACATGAAGCAATATAACCCTTGCAGTCTTGATGAGACCACGTGACACTCATCCTAAGTAGAAAAAGTATGTCTTCAAACACGAATTTCTTCACTTTTCTTCTAAACTCAACTAATTGGTATATATATGTTGTTAGGCAACATCTCAACAATATAACATATGTCATTTTTATATATATTATATTGTTGTGCATTCTTCCTAACTACTGTATATTTAAGGCTATATCTCCGAAACTTCTGAATATATTTTAATGAAATAAAGCTCAAATTGAAGAGCTGTACCCTCTTCATATTCTGACTGCAAGGAGCGCCCCCTACTGTAGAAGGAAAGTTATCTTGTGCATATCATGTTTGGTACTCTTTTATTCATTTTATATAAACGATTTTATTCCATGATATGTCTCATTGCCTCATAACAATATGGCTGACCAATGACAACCGAGGAATAAGGACATGTACCGTTCAGAACTACATACAGCGCATTCGCTAATTGGCGCACTTTCTTCATTTTTTGAAAAACAAATAAAATTTTTATACTATGGGTTTGAATTTTGCATCACCCTGTATATGTTTTCCATACAACAACCAAATATACTATCCAAGAATTGCAAACATTATAAAATGGTAAGAAAATCTACACATTACAACAAAAAATTTTAAAAAATGAAGATAGTACCTGTTGTTATACATGAAGCAATATAACCCTTGCAGTCTTGATGAGACCACGTGACACTCATCCTAAGTAGAAAAAGTATGTCTTCAAACACGAATTTCTTCACTTTTCTTCTAAACTCAACTAATTGGTATATATATGTTGTTAGGCAACATCTCAACAATATAACATATGTCATTTTTATATATATTATATTGTTGTGCATTCTTCCTAACTACTGTATATTTAAGGCTATATCTCCGAAACTTCTGAATATATTTTAATGTAATAAAGCTCAAATTGAAGAGCTCTACCCTCTTCATATTCTGACTGCAAGCAGCGCCCCCTACTGTAGAAGGAAAGTTATCTTGTGCATATCATGTTTGGTACTCTTTTATTCATTTTACACTATATAAACGATTTTATTCCATGATATGTCTCATTGCCTCATAACAATATGGCTGACCAATGACAACCGAGGAATAAGGACATGTACCGTTCAGAACTACATACAGCGCATTCGCTAATTGGCGCACTTTCTTCATTTTTTGAAAAACAAATAAAATTTTTATACTATGATTTTGAATTTTGCATCACCCTGTATATGTTTTCCATACAACAACCAAATATACTACCTAAGAATTGCAAACATGATAAAATGGTAAGAAAATCTACACATTACAACAAAAAAATTTAAAAAATGAAGATAGTACCTGTTGTTATACATGAAGCAATATAACCCTTGCAGTCTTGATTAGACCACGTGACACTCATCCTAAGTAGAAAAAGTATGTCTTCAAACACGAATTTCTTCACTTTTCTTCTAAACTCAACTAATTGGTATATATATGTTGTTAGGCAACATCTCAACAATATAACATATGTCATTTTTATATATATTATATTGTTGTGCATTCTTCCTAACTACTGTATATTTAAGGCTATATCTCCGAAACTTCTGAATATATTTTAATGAAATAAAGCTCAAATTGAAGAGCTGTACCCTCTTCATATTCTGACTGCAAGCAGCGCCCCCTTCTGTAGAAGGAAAGTTATCTTGTGCATATCATGTTTGGTACTCTTTTATTCATTTTACACTATATAAACGATTTTATTCCATGATATGTCTCATTGCCTCATAACAATATGGCTGACCAATGACAACCGAGGAATAAGGACATGTACCGTTCAGAACTACATACAGCGCATTCGCTAATTGGCGCACTTTCTTCATTTTTTGAAAAACAAATAAAATTTTTATACTATGGGTTTGAATTTTGCATCACCCTGTATATGTTTTCCATACAACAACCAAATATACTACCTAAGAATTGCAAACATGATAAAATGGTAAGAAAATCTACACATTACAACAAAAAATTTTAAAAAATGAAGATAGTACCTGTTGTTATACATGAAGCAATATAACCCTTGCAGTCTTGATGAGACCACGTGACACTCATCCTAAGTAGAAAAAGTATGTCTTCAAACACGAATTTCTTCACTTTTCTTCTAAACTCAACTAATTGGTATATATCTGTTGTTAGGCAACATCTCAACAATATAACATATGTCATTTTTATATATATTATATTGTTGTGCATTCTTCCTAACTACTGTATATTTAAGGCTATATCTCCGAAACTTCTGAATATATTTTAATGTAATAAAGCTCAAATTGAAGAGCTGTACCCTCTTCATATTCTGACTGCAAGCAGCGCCCCCTACTGTAGAAGGAAAGTTATCTTGTGCATATCATGTTTGGTACTCTTTTATTCATTTTACACTATATAAACGATTTTATTCCATGATATGTCTCATTGCCTCATAACAATATGGCTGACCAATGACAACCGAGGAATAAGGACATGTACCGTTCAGAACTACATACAGCGCATTCGCTAATTGGCGCACTTTCTTCATTTTTTGAAAAACAAATAAAATTTTTATACTATGGGTTTGAATTTTGCATCACCCTGTATATGTTTTCCATACAACAACCAAATATACTATCCAAGAATTGCAAACATTATAAAATGGTAAGAAAATCTACACATTACAACAAAAAATTTTAAAAAATGAAGATAGTACCTGTTGTTATACATGAAGCAATATAACCCTTGCAGTCTTGATGAGACCACGTGACACTCATCCTAAGTAGAAAAAGTATGTCTTCAAACACGAATTTCTTCACTTTTCTTCTAAACTCAACTAATTGGTATATATCTGTTGTTAGGCAACATCTCAACAATATAACATATGTCATTTTTATATATATTATATTGTTGTGCATTCTTCCTAACTACTGTATATTTAAGGCTATATCTCCGAAACTTCCAAATATATTTTAATGAAATAAAGCTCAAATTGAAGAGCTGTACCCTCTTCATATTCTGACTGCAAGCAGCGCCCCCTACTGTAGAAGGAAAGTTATCTTGTGCATATCATGTTTGGTACTCTTTTATTCATTTTACACTATATAAACGATTTTATTCCATGATATGTCTCATTGCCTCATAACAATATGGCTGACCAATGACAACCGAGGAATAAGGACATGTACCGTTCAGAACTACATACAGCGCATTCGCTAATTGGCGCACTTTCTTCATTTTTTGAAAAACAAATAAAATTTTTATACTATGGGTTTGAATTTTGCATCACCCTGTATATGTTTTCCATACAACAACCAAATATACTACCTAAGAATTGCAAACATGATAAAATGGTAAGAAAATCTACACATTACAACAAAAAATTTTAAAAAATGAAGATAGTACCTGTTGTTATACATGAAGCAATATAACCCTTGCAGTCTTGATGAGACCACGTGACACTCATCCTAAGTAGAAAAAGTATGTCTTCAAACACGAATTTCTTCACTTTTCTTCTAAACTCAACTAATTGGTATATATCTGTTGTTAGGCAACATCTCAACAATATAACATATGTCATTTTTATATATATTATATTGTTGTGCATTCTTCCTAACTACTGTATATTTAAGGCTATATCTCCGAAACTTCTGAATATATTTTAATGTAATAAAGCTCAAATTGAAGAGCTGTACCCTCTTCATATTCTGACTGCAAGCAGCGCCCCCTACTGTAGAAGGAAAGTTATCTTGTGCATATCATGTTTGGTACTCTTTTATTCATTTTACACTATATAAACGATTTTATTCCATGATATGTCTCATTGCCTCATAACAATATGGCTGACCAATGACAACCGAGGAATAAGGACATGTACCGTTCAGAACTACATACAGCGCATTCGCTAATTGGCGCACTTTCTTCATTTTTTGAAAAACAAATAAAATTTTTATACTATGGGTTTGAATTTTGCATCACCCTGTATATGTTTTCCATACAACAACCAAATATACTACCTAAGAATTGCAAACATGATAAAATGGTAAGAAAATCTACACATTACAACAAAAAATTTTAAAAAATGAAGATAGTACCTGTTGTTATACATGAAGCAATATAACCCTTGCAGTCTTGATGAGACCACGTGACACTCATCCTAAGTAGAAAAAGTATGTCTTCAAACACGAATTTCTTCACTTTTCTTCTAAACTCAACTAATTGGTATATATATGTTGTTAGGCAACATCTCAACAATATAACATATGTCATTTTTATATATATTATATTGTTGTGCATTCTTCCTAACTACTGTATATTTAAGGCTATATCTCCGAAACTTCTGAATATATTTTAATGAAATAAAGCTCAAATTGAAGAGCTGTACCCTCTTCATATTCTGACTGCAAGCAGCGCCCCCTTCTGTAGAAGGAAAGTTATCTTGTGCATATCATGTTTGGTACTCTTTTATTCATTTTACACTATATAAACGATTTTATTCCATGATATGTCTCATTGCCTCATAACAATATGGCTGACCAATGACAACCGAGGAATAAGGACATGTACCGTTCAGAACTACATACAGCGCATTCGCTAATTGGCGCACTTTCTTCATTTTTTGAAAAACAAATAAAATTTTTATACTATGGGTTTGAATTTTGCATCACCCTGTATATGTTTTCCATACAACAACCAAATATACTACCTAAGAATTGCAAACATGATAAAATGGTAAGAAAATCTACACATTACAACAAAAAATTTTAAAAAATGAAGATAGTACCTGTTGTTATACATGAAGCAATATAACCCTTGCAGTCTTGATGAGACCACGTGACACTCATCCTAAGTAGAAAAAGTATGTCTTCAAACACGAATTTCTTCACTTTTCTTCTAAACTCAACTAATTGGTATATATATGTTGTTAGGCAACATCTCAACAATATAACATATGTCATTTTTATATATATTATATTGTTGTGCATTCTACTTAACTACTGTATATTTAAGGCTATATCTCCGAAACTTCTGAATATATTTTAATGTAATAAAGCTCAAATTGAAGAGCTGTACCCTCTTCATATTCTGACTGCAAGCAGCGCCCCCTACTGTAGAAGGAAAGTTATCTTGTGCATATCATGTTTGGTACTCTTTTATTCATTTTACACTATATAAACGATTTTATTCCATGATATGTCTCATTGCCTCATAACAATATGCCTGACCAATGACAACCGAGGAATAAGGACATGTACCGTTCAGAACTACATACAGCGCATTCGCTAATTGGCGCACTTTCTTCATTTTTTGAAAAACAAATAAAATTTTTATACTATGGGTTTGAATTTTGCATCACCCTGTATATGTTTTCCATACAACAACCAAATATACTATCCAAGAATTGCAAACATTATAAAATGGTAAGAAAATCTACACATTACAACAAAAAATTTTAAAAAATGAAGATAGTACCTGTTGTTATACATGAAGCAATATAACCCTTGCAGTCTTGATGAGACCACGTGACACTCATCCTAAGTAGAAAAAGTATGTCTTCAAACACGAATTTCTTCACTTTTCTTCTAAACTCAACTAATTGGTATATATCTGTTGTTAGGCAACATCTCAACAATATAACATATGTCATTTTTATATATATTATATTGTTGTGCATTCTTCCTAACTACTGTATATTTAAGGCTATATCTCCGAAACTTCTGAATATATTTTAATGAAATAAAGCTCAAATTGAAGAGCTGTACCCTCTTCATATTCTGACTGCAAGCAGCGCCCCCTACTGTAGAAGGAAAGTTATCTTGTGCATATCATGTTTGGTACTCTTTTATTCATTTTACACTATATAAACGATTTTATTCCATGATATGTCTCATTGCCTCATAACAATATGGCTGACCAATGACAACCGAGGAATAAGGACATGTACCGTTCAGAACTACATACAGCGCATTCGCTAATTGGCGCACTTTCTTCATTTTTTGAAAAACAAATAAAATTTTTATACTATGGGTTTGAATTTTGCATCACCCTGTATATGTTTTCCATACAACAACCAAATATACTACCTAAGAATTGCAAACATGATAAAATGGTAAGAAAATCTACACATTACAACAAAAAATTTTAAAAAATGAAGATAGTACCTGTTGTTATACAT
Source organism: Thermobia domestica (assembly GCF_964235325.1). NCBI lineage: Eukaryota > Metazoa > Arthropoda > Insecta > Zygentoma > Lepismatidae > Thermobia > Thermobia domestica. The sequence continues at coordinate 104,691 of NW_027656132.1, forward strand.
GAAGCAATATAACCCTTGCAGTCTTGATGAGACCACGTGACACTCATCCTAAGTAGAAAAAGTATGTCTTCAAACACGAATTTCTTCACTTTTCTTCTAAACTCAACTAATTGGTATATATATGTTGTTAGGCAACATCTCAACAATATAACATATGTCATTTTTATATATATTATATTGTTGTGCATTCTTCCTAACTACTGTATATTTAAGGCTATATCTCCGAAACTTCTGAATATATTTTAATGTAATAAAGCTCAAATTGAAGAGCTGTACCCTCTTCATATTCTGACTGCAAGCAGCGCCCCCTACTGTAGAAGGAAAGTTATCTTGTGCATATCATGTTTGGTACTCTTTTATTCATTTTACACTATATAAACGATTTTATTCCATGATATGTCTCATTGCCTCATAACAATATGCCTGACCAATGACAACCGAGGAATAAGGACATGTACCGTTCAGAACTACATACAGCGCATTCGCTAATTGGCGCACTTTCTTCATTTTTTGAAAAACAAATAAAATTTTTATACTATGGGTTTGAATTTTGCATCACCCTGTATATGTTTTCCATACAACAACCAAATATACTATCCAAGAATTGCAAACATTATAAAATGGTAAGAAAATCTACACATTACAACAAAAAATTTTAAAAAATGAAGATAGTACCTGTTGTTATACATGAAGCAATATAACCCTTGCAGTCTTGATGAGACCACGTGACACTCATCCTAAGTAGAAAAAGTATGTCTTCAAACACGAATTTCTTCACTTTTCTTCTAAACTCAACTAATTGGTATATATATGTTGTTAGGCAACATCTCAACAATATAACATATGTCATTTTTATATATATTATATTGTTGTGCATTCTTCCTAACTACTGTATATTTAAGGCTATATCTCCGAAACTTCTGAATATATTTTAATGAAATAAAGCTCAAATTGAAGAGCTGTACCCTCTTCATATTCTGACTGCAAGCAGCGCCCCCTACTGTAGAAGGAAAGTTATCTTGTGCATATCATGTTTGGTACTCTTTTATTCATTTTATATAAACGATTTTATTCCATGATATGTCTCATTGCCTCATAACAATATGGCTGACCAATGACAACCGAAGAATAAGGACATGTACCGTTCAGAACTACATACAGCGCATTCGCTAATTGGCGCACTTTCTTCATTTTTTGAAAAACAAATAAAATTTTTATACTATGGGTTTGAATTTTGCATCACTCTGTACATGTTTTCCATACAACAACCAAATATACTACCTAAGAATTGCAAACATGATAAAATGGTAAGAAAATCTACACATTACAACAAAAAATTTTAAAAAATGAAGATAGTACCTGTTGTTATACATGAAGCAATATAACCCTTGCAGTCTTGATGAGACCACGTGACACTCATCCTAAGTAGAAAAAGTATGTCTTCAAACACGAATTTCTTCACTTTTCTTCTAAACTCAACTAATTGGTATATATCTGTTGTTAGGCAACATCTCAACAATATAACATATGTCATTTTTATATATATTATATTGTTGTGCATTCTTCCTAACTACTGTATATTTAAGGCTATATCTCCGAAACTTCTGAATATATTTTAATGAAATAAAGCTCAAATTGAAGAGCTGTACCCTCTTCATATTCTGACTGCAAGCAGCGCCCCCTACTGTAGAAGGAAAGTTATCTTGTGCATATCATGTTTGGTACTCTTTTATTCATTTTACACTATATAAACGATTTTATTCCATGATATGTCTCATTGCCTCATAACAATATGGCTGACCAATGACAACCGAGGAATAAGGACATGTACCGTTCAGAACTACATACAGCGCATTCGCTAATTGGCGCACTTTCTTCATTTTTTGAAAAACAAATAAAATTTTTATACTATGGGTTTGAATTTTGCATCACCCTGTATATGTTTTCCATACAACAACCAAATATACTACCTAAGAATTGCAAACATGATAAAATGGTAAGAAAATCTACACATTACAACAAAAAATTTTAAAAAATGAAGATAGTACCTGTTGTTATACATGAAGCAATATAACCCTTGCAGTCTTGATGAGACCACGTGACACTCATCCTAAGTAGAAAAAGTATGTCTTCAAACACGAATTTCTTCACTTTTCTTCTAAACTCAACTAATTGGTATATATCTGTTGTTAGGCAACATCTCAACAATATAACATATGTCATTTTTATATATATTATATTGTTGTGCATTCTTCCTAACTACTGTATATTTAAGGCTATATCTCCGAAACTTCTGAATATATTTTAATGAAATAAAGCTCAAATTGAAGAGCTGTACCCTCTTCATATTCTGACTGCAAGCAGCGCCCCCTACTGTAGAAGGAAAGTTATCTTGTGCATATCATGTTTGGTACTCTTTTATTCATTTTACACTATATAAACGATTTTATTCCATGATATGTCTCATTGCCTCATAACAATATGGCTGACCAATGACAACCGAGGAATAAGGACATGTACCGTTCAGAACTACATACAGCGCATTCGCTAATTGGCGCACTTTCTTCATTTTTTGAAAAACAAATAAAATTTTTATACTATGGGTTTGAATTTTGCATCACCCTGTATATGTTTTCCATACAACAACCAAATATACTACCTAAGAATTGCAAACATGATAAAATGGTAAGAAAATCTACACATTACAACAAAAAATTTTAAAAAATGAAGATAGTACCTGTTGTTATACATGAAGCAATATAACCCTTGCAGTCTTGATGAGACCACGTGACACTCATCCTAAGTAGAAAAAGTATGTCTTCAAACACGAATTTCTTCACTTTTCTTCTAAACTCAACTAATTGGTATATATATGTTGTTAGGCAACATCTCAACAATATAACATATGTCATTTTTATATATATTATATTGTTGTGCATTCTTCCTAACTACTGTATATTTAAGGCTATATCTCCGAAACTTCCAAATATATTTTAATGAAATAAAGCTCAAATTGAAGAGCTGTACCCTCTTCATATTCTGACTGCAAGCAGCGCCCCCTACTGTAGAAGGAAAGTTATCTTGTGCATATCATGTTTGGTACTCTTTTATTCATTTTATATAAACGATTTTATTCCATGATATGTCTCATTGCCTCATAACAATATGGCTGACCAATGACAACCGAAGAATAAGGACATGTACCGTTCAGAACTACATACAGCGCATTCGCTAATTGGCGCACTTTCTTCATTTTTTGAAAAACAAATAAAATTTTTATACTATGGGTTTGAATTTTGCATCACTCTGTATATGTTTTCCATACAACAACCAAATATACTACCTAAGAATTGCAAACATGATAAAATGGTAAGAAAATCTACACATTACAACAAAAAATTTTAAAAAATGAAGATAGTACCTGTTGTTATACATGAAGCAATATAACCCTTGCAGTCTTGATGAGACCACGTGACACTCATCCTAAGTAGAAAAAGTATGTCTTCAAACACGAATTTCTTCACTTTTCTTCTAAACTCAACTAATTGGTATATATCTGTTGTTAGGCAACATCTCAACAATATAACATATGTCATTTTTATATATATTATATTGTTGTGCATTCTTCCTAACTACTGTATATTTAAGGCTATATCTCCGAAACTTCTGAATATATTTAATGTAATAAAGCTCAAATTGAAGAGCTGTACCCTCTTCATATTCTGACTGCAAGCAGCGCCCCCTACTGTAGAAGGAAAGTTATCTTGTGCATATCATGTTTGGTACTCTTTTATTCATTTTACACTATATAAACGATTTTATTCCATGATATGTCTCATTGCCTCATAACAATATGGCTGACCAATGACAACCGAGGAATAAGGACATGTACCGTTCAGAACTACATACAGCGCATTCGCTAATTGGCGCACTTTCTTCATTTTTTGAAAAACAAATAAAATTTTTATACTATGGGTTTGAATTTTGCATCACCCTGTATATGTTTTCCATACAACAACCAAATATACTACCTAAGAATTGCAAACATGATAAAATGGTAAGAAAATCTACACATTACAACAAAAAATTTTAAAAAATGAAGATAGTACCTGTTGTTATACATGAAGCAATATAACCCTTGCAGTCTTGATGAGACCACGTGACACTCATCCTAAGTAGAAAAAGTATGTCTTCAAACACGAATTTCTTCACTTTTCTTCTAAACTCAACTAATTGGTATATATCTGTTGTTAGGCAACATCTCAACAATATAACATATGTCATTTTTATATATATTATATTGTTGTGCATTCTTCCTAACTACTGTATATTTAAGGCTATATCTCCGAAACTTCTGAATATATTTTAATGAAATAAAGCTCAAATTGAAGAGCTGTACCCTCTTCATATTCTGACTGCAAGCAGCGCCCCCTACTGTAGAAGGAAAGTTATCTTGTGCATATCATGTTTGGTACTCTTTTATTCATTTTACACTATATAAACGATTTTATTCCATGATATGTCTCATTGCCTCATAACAATATGGCTGACCAATGACAACCGAGGAATAAGGACATGTACCGTTCAGAACTACATACAGCGCATTCGCTAATTGGCGCACTTTCTTCATTTTTTGAAAAACAAATAAAATTTTTATACTATGGGTTTGAATTTTGCATCACCCTGTATATGTTTTCCATACAACAACCAAATATACTACCTAAGAATTGCAAACATGATAAAATGGTAAGAAAATCTACACATTACAACAAAAAATTTTAAAAAATGAAGATAGTACCTGTTGTTATACATGAAGCAATATAACCCTTGCAGTCTTGATGAGACCACGTGACACTCATCCTAAGTAGAAAAAGTATGTCTTCAAACACGAATTTCTTCACTTTTCTTCTAAACTCAACTAATTGGTATATATATGTTGTTAGGCAACATCTCAACAATATAACATATGTCATTTTTATATATATTATATTGTTGTGCATTCTTCCTAACTACTGTATATTTAAGGCTATATCTCCGAAACTTCCAAATATATTTTAATGAAATAAAGCTCAAATTGAAGAGCTGTACCCTCTTCATATTCTGACTGCAAGCAGCGCCCCCTACTGTAGAAGGAAAGTTATCTTGTGCATATCATGTTTGGTACTCTTTTATTCATTTTACACTATATAAACGATTTTATTCCATGATATGTCTCATTGCCTCATAACAATATGGCTGACCAATGACAACCGAGGAATAAGGACATGTACCGTTCAGAACTACATACAGCGCATTCGCTAATTGGCGCACTTTCTTCATTTTTTGAAAAACAAATAAAATTTTTATACTATGGGTTTGAATTTTGCATCACCCTGTATATGTTTTCCATACAACAACCAAATATACTACCTAAGAATTGCAAACATGATAAAATGGTAAGAAAATCTACACATTACAACAAAAAATTTTAAAAAATGAAGATAGTACCTGTTGTTATACATGAAGCAATATAACCCTTGCAGTCTTGATGAGACCACGTGACACTCATCCTAAGTAGAAAAAGTATGTCTTCAAACACGAATTTCTTCACTTTTCTTCTAAACTCAACTAATTGGTATATATCTGTTGTTAGGCAACATCTCAACAATATAACATATGTCATTTTTATATATATTATATTGTTGTGCATTCTTCCTAACTACTGTATATTTAAGGCTATATCTCCGAAACTTCTGAATATATTTAATGTAATAAAGCTCAAATTGAAGAGCTGTACCCTCTTCATATTCTGACTGCAAGCAGCGCCCCCTACTGTAGAAGGAAAGTTATCTTGTGCATATCATGTTTGGTACTCTTTTATTCATTTTACACTATATAAACGATTTTATTCCATGATATGTCTCATTGCCTCATAACAATATGGCTGACCAATGACAACCGAGGAATAAGGACATGTACCGTTCAGAACTACATACAGCGCATTCGCTAATTGGCGCACTTTCTTCATTTTTTGAAAAACAAATAAAATTTTTATACTATGGGTTTGAATTTTGCATCACCCTGTATATGTTTTCCATACAACAACCAAATATACTACCTAAGAATTGCAAACATGATAAAATGGTAAGAAAATCTACACATTACAACAAAAAATTTTAAAAAATGAAGATAGTACCTGTTGTTATACATGAAGCAATATAACCCTTGCAGTCTTGATGAGACCACGTGACACTCATCCTAAGTAGAAAAAGTATGTCTTCAAACACGAATTTCTTCACTTTTCTTCTAAACTCAACTAATTGGTATATATATGTTGTTAGGCAACATCTCAACAATATAACATATGTCATTTTTATATATATTATATTGTTGTGCATTCTTCCTAACTACTGTATATTTAAGGCTATATCTCCGAAACTTCTGAATATATTTTAATGTAATAAAGCTCAAATTGAAGAGCTGTACCCTCTTCATATTCTGACTGCAAGCAGCGCCCCTACTGTAGAAGGAAAGTTATCTTGTGCATATCATGTTTGGTACTCTTTTATTCATTTTACACTATATAAACGATTTTATTCCATGATATGTCTCATTGCCTCATAACAATATGGCTGACCAATGACAACCGAGGAATAAGGACATGTACCGTTCAGAACTACATACAGCGCATTCGCTAATTGGCGCACTTTCTTCATTTTTTGAAAAACAAATAAAATTTTTATACTATGGGTTTGAATTTTGCATCACCCTGTATATGTTTTCCATACAACAACCAAATATACTACCTAAGAATTGCAAACATGATAAAATGGTAAGAAAATCTACACATTACAACAAAAAATTTTAAAAAATGAAGATAGTACCTGTTGTTATACATGAAGCAATATAACCCTTGCAGTCTTGATGAGACCACGTGACACTCATCCTAAGTAGAAAAAGTATGTCTTCAAACACGAATTTCTTCACTTTTCTTCTAAACTCAACTAATTGGTATATATCTGTTGTTAGGCAACATCTCAACAATATAACATATGTCATTTTTATATATATTATATTGTTGTGCATTCTTCCTAACTACTGTATATGTAAGGCTATATCTCTGAAACTTCTGAATATATTTTAATGTAATAAAGCTCAAATTGAAGAGCTGTACCCTCTTCATATTCTGACTGCAAGCAGCGCCCCCTACTGTAGAAGGAAAGTTATCTTGTGCATATCATGTTTGGTACTCTTTTATTCATTTTACACTATATAAACGATTTTATTCCATGATATGTCTCATTGCCTCATAACAATATGGCTGACCAATGACAACCGAGGAATAAGGACATGTACCGTTCAGAACTACACACAGCGCATTCGCTAATTGGCGCACTTTCTTCATTTTTTGAAAAACAAATAAAATTTTTATACTATGGGTTTGAATTTTGCATCACCCTGTATATGTTTTCCATACAACAACCAAATATACTACCTAAGAATTGCAAACATGATAAAATGGTAAGAAAATCTACACATTACAACAAAAAATTTTAAAAAATGAAGATAGTACCTGTTGTTATACATGAAGCAATATAACCCTTGCAGTCTTGATGAGACCACGTGACACTCATCCTAAGTAGAAAAAGTATGTCTTCAAACAAGAATTTCTTCACTTTTCTTCTAAACTCAACTAATTGGTATATATCTGTTGTTAGGCAACATCTCAACAATATAACATATGTCATTTTTATATATATTATATTGTTGTGCATTCTTCCTAACTACTGTATATTTAAGGCTATATCTCCGAAACTTCTGAATATATTTTAATGTAATAAAGCTCAAATTGAAGAGCTGTACCCTCTTCATATTCTGACTGCAAGCAGCGCCCCCTACTGTAGAAGGAAAGTTATCTTGTGCATATCATGTTTGGTACTCTTTTATTCATTTTACACTATATAAACGATTTTATTCCATGATATGTCTCATTGCCTCATAACAATATGGCTGACCAATGACAACCGAGGAATAAGGACATGTACCGTTCAGAACTACATACAGCGCATTCGCTAATTGGCGCACTTTCTTCATTTTTTGAAAAACAAATAAAATTTTTATACTATGGGTTTGAATTTTGCATCACCCTGTATATGTTTTCCATACAACAACCAAATATACTACCTAAGAATTGCAAACATGATAAAATGGTAAGAAAATCTACACATTACAACAAAAAATTTTAAAAAATGAAGATAGTACCTGTTGTTATACATGAAGCAATATAACCCTTGCAGTCTTGATGAGACCACGTGACACTCATCCTAAGTAGAAAAAGTATGTCTTCAAACACGAATTTCTTCACTTTTCTTCTAAACTCAACTAATTGGTATATATCTGTTGTTAGGCAACATCTCAACAATATAACATATGTCATTTTTATATATATTATATTGTTGTGCATTCTTCCTAACTACTGTATATTTAAGGCTATATCTCTGAAACTTCTGAATATATTTTAATGTAATAAAGCTCAAATTGAAGAGCTGTACCCTCTTCATATTCTGACTGCAAGCAGCGCCCCCTACTGTAGAAGGAAAGTTATCTTGTGCATATCATGTTTGGTACTCTTTTATTCATTTTACACTATATAAACGATTTTATTCCATGATATGTCTCATTGCCTCATAACAATATGGCTGACCAATGACAACCGAGGAATAAGGACATGTACCGTTCAGAACTACACACAGCGCATTCGCTAATTGGCGCACTTTCTTCATTTTTTGAAAAACAAATAAAATTTTTATACTATGGGTTTGAATTTTGCATCACCCTGTATATGTTTTCCATACAACAACCAAATATACTACCTAAGAATTGCAAACATGATAAAATGGTAAGAAAATCTACACATTACAACAAAAAATTTTAAAAAATGAAGATAGTACCTGTTGTTATACATGAAGCAATATAACCCTTGCAGTCTTGATGAGACCACGTGACACTCATCCTAAGTAGAAAAAGTATGTCTTCAAACACGAATTTCTTCACTTTTCTTCTAAACTCAACTAATTGGTATATATCTGTTGTTAGGCAACATCTCAACAATATAACATATGTCATTTTTATATATATTATATTGTTGTGCATTCTTCCTAACTACTGTATATTTAAGGCTATATCTCCGAAACTTCTGAATATATTTTAATGTAATAAAGCTCAAATTGAAGAGCTGTACCCTCTTCATATTCTGACTGCAAGCAGCGCCCCCTACTGTAGAAGGAAAGTTATCTTGTGCATATCATGTTTGGTACTCTTTTATTCATTTTACACTATATAAACGATTTTATTCCATGATATGTCTCATTGCCTCATAACAATATGGCTGACCAATGACAACAGAGGAATAAGGACATGTACCGTTCAGAACTACATACAGCGCATTCGCTAATTGGCGCACTTTCTTCATTTTTTGAAAAACAAATAAAATTTTTATACTATGGGTTTGAATTTTGCATCACTCTGTATATGTTTTCCATACAACAACCAAATATACTACCTAAGAATTGCAAACATGATAAAATGGTAAGAAAATCTACACATTACAACAAAAAATTTTAAAAAATGAAGATAGTACCTGTTGTTATACATGAAGCAATATAACCCTTGCAGTCTTGATGAGACCACGTGACACTCATCCTAAGTAGAAAAAGTATGTCTTCAAACACGAATTTCTTCACTTTTCTTCTAAACTCAACTAATTGGTATATATCTGTTGTTAGGCAACATCTCAACAATATAACATATGTCATTTTTATATATATTATATTGTTGTGCATTCTTCCTAACTACTGTATATTTAAGGCTATATCTCCGAAACTTCTGAATATATTTTAATGTAATAAAGCTCAAATTGAAGAGCTGTACCCTCTTCATATTCTGACTGCAAGCAGCGCCCCCTACTGTAGAAGGAAAGTTATCTTGTGCATATCATGTTTGGTACTCTTTTATTCATTTTACACTATATAAACGATTTTATTCCATGATATGTCTCATTGCCTCATAACAATATGGCTGACCAATGACAACCGAGGAATAAGGACATGTACCGTTCAGAACTACATACAGCGCATTCGCTAATTGGCGCACTTTCTTCATTTTTTGAAAAACAAATAAAATTTTTATACTATGGGTTTGAATTTTGCATCACCCTGTATATGTTTTCCATACAACAACCAAATATACTACCTAAGAATTGCAAACATGATAAAATGGTAAGAAAATCTACACATTACAACAAAAAATTTTAAAAAATGAAGATAGTACCTGTTGTTATACATGAAGCAATATAACCCTTGCAGTCTTGATGAGACCACGTGACACTCATCCTAAGTAGAAAAAGTATGTCTTCAAACACGAATTTCTTCACTTTTCTTCTAAACTCAACTAATTGGTATATATATGTTGTTAGGCAACATCTCAACAATATAACATATGTCATTTTTATATATATTATATTGTTGTGCATTCTTCCTAACTACTGTATATTTAAGGCTATATCTCCGAAACTTCTGAATATATTTTAATGAAATAAAGCTCAAATTGAAGAGCTGTACCCTCTTCATATTCTGACTGCAAGCAGCGCCCCCTACTGTAGAAGGAAAGTTATCTTGTGCACATCATGTTTGGTACTCTTTTATTCATTTTACACTATATAAACGATTTTATTCCATGATATGTCTCATTGCCTCATAACAATATGGCTGACCAATGACAACCGAGGAATAAGGACATGTACCGTTCAGAACTACATACAGCGCATTCGCTAATTGGCGCACTTTCTTCATTTTTTGAAAAACAAATAAAATTTTTATACTATGGGTTTGAATTTTGCATCACCCTGTATATGTTTTCCATACAACAACCAAATATACTACCTAAGAATTGCAAACATGATAAAATGGTAAGAAAATCTACACATTACAACAAAAAATTTTAAAAAATGAAGATAGTACCTGTTGTTATACATGAAGCAATATAACCCTTGCAGTCTTGATGAGACCACGTGACACTCATCCTAAGTAGAAAAAGTATGTCTTCAAACACGAATTTCTTCACTTTTCTTCTAAACTCAACTAATTGGTATATATATGTTGTTAGGCAACATCTCAACAATATAACATATGTCATTTTTATATATATTATATTGTTGTGCATTCTTCCTAACTACTGTATATTTAAGGCTATATCTCCGAAACTTCTGAATATATTTTAATGAAATAAAGCTCAAATTGAAGAGCTGTACCCTCTTCATATTCTGACTGCAAGCAGCGCCCCCTTCTGTAGAAGGAAAGTTATCTTGTGCATATCATGTTTGGTACTCTTTTATTCATTTTTCACTATATAAACGATTTTATTCCATGATATGTCTCATTGCCTCATAACAATATGGCTGACCAATGACAACCGAGGAATAAGGACATGTACCGTTCAGAACTACATACAGCGCATTCGCTAATTGGCGCACTTTCTTCATTTTTTGAAAAACAAATAAAATTTTTATACTATGGGTTTGAATTTTGCATCACCCTGTATATGTTTTCCATACAACAACCAAATATACTACCTAAGAATTGCAAACATGATAAAATGGTAAGAAAATCTACACATTACAACAAAAAATTTTAAAAAATGAAGATAGTACCTGTTGTTATACATGAAGCAATATAACCCTTGCAGTCTTGATGAGACCACGTGACACTCATCCTAAGTAGAAAAAGTATGTCTTCAAACACGAATTTCTTCACTTTTCTTCTAAACTCAACTAATTGGTATATATCTGTTGTTAGGCAACATCTCAACAATATAACATATGTCATTTTTATATATATTATATTGTTGTGCATTCTTCCTAACTACTGTATATTTAAGGCTATATCTCCGAAACTTCTGAATATATTTTAATGTAATAAAGCTCAAATTGAAGAGCTGTACCCTCTTCATATTCTGACTGCAAGCAGCGCCCCCTACTGTAAAAGGAAAGTTATCTTGTGCATATCATGTTTGGTACTCTTTTATTCATTTTACACTATATAAACGATTTTATTCCATGATATGTCTCATTGCCTCATAACAATATGGCTGACCAATGACAACCGAGGAATAAGGACATGTACCGTTCAGAACTACATACAGCGCATTCGCTAATTGGCGCACTTTCTTCATTTTTTGAAAAACAAATAAAATTTTTATACTATGGGTTTGAATTTTGCATCACCCTGTATATGTTTTCCATACAACAACCAAATATACTATCCAAGAATTGCAAACATTATAAAATGGTAAGAAAATCTACACATTACAACAAAAAATTTTAAAAAATGAAGATAGTACCTGTTGTTATACATGAAGCAATATAACCCTTGCAGTCTTGATGAGACCACGTGACACTCATCCTAAGTAGAAAAAGTATGTCTTCAAACACGAATTTCTTCACTTTTCTTCTAAACTCAACTAATTGGTATATATATGTTGTTAGGCAACATCTCAACAATATAACATATGTCATTTTTATATATATTATATTGTTGTGCATTCTTCCTAACTACTGTATATTTAAGGCTATATCTCCGAAACTTCTGAATATATTTTAATTAAATAAAGCTCAAATTGAAGAGCTGTACCCTCTTCATATTCTGACTGCAAGCAGCGCCCCCTACTGTAGAAGGAAAGTTATCTTGTGCATATCATGTTTGGTACTCTTTTATTCATTTTATATAAACGATTTTATTCCATGATATGTCTCATTGCCTCATAACAATATGGCTGACCAATGACAACCGAAGAATAAGGACATGTACCGTTCAGAACTACATACAGCGCATTCGCTAATTGGCGCACTTTCTTCATTTTTTGAAAAACAAATAAAATTTTTATACAATGGGTTTGAATTTTGCATCACTCTGTATATGTTTTCCATACAACAACCAAATATACTACCTAAGAATTGCAAACATGATAAAATGGTAAGAAAATCTACACATTACAACAAAAAATTTTAAAAAATGAAGATAGTACCTGTTGTTATACATGAAGCAATATAACCCTTGCAGTCTTGATGAGACCACGTGACACTCATCCTAAGTAGAAAAAGTATGTCTTCAAACACGAATTTCTTCACTTTTCTTCTAAACTCAACTAATTGGTATATATCTGTTGTTAGGCAACATCTCAACAATATAACATATGTCATTTTTATATATATTATATTGTTGTGCATTCTTCCTAACTACTGTATATTTAAGGCTATATCTCCGAAACTTCTGATTATATTTAATGTAATAAAGCTCAAATTGAAGAGCTGTACCCTCTTCATATTCTGACTGCAAGCAGCGCCCCCTACTGTAGAAGGAAAGTTATCTTGTGCATATCATGTTTGGTACTCTTTTATTCATTTTACACTATATAAACGATTTTATTCCATGATATGTCTCATTGCCTCATAACAATATGGCTGACCAATGACAACCGAGGAATAAGGACATGTACCGTTCAGAACTACATACAGCGCATTCGCTAATTGGCGCACTTTCTTCATTTTTTGGAAAACAAATAAAATTTTTATACTATGGGTTTGAATTTTGCATCACCCTGTATATGTTTTCCATACAACAACCAAATATACTACCTAAGAATTGCAAACATGATAAAATGGTAAGAAAATCTACACATTACAACAAAAAATTTTAAAAAATGAAGATAGTACCTGTTGTTATACATGAAGCAATATAACCCTTGCAGTCTTGATGAGACCACGTGACACTCATCCTAAGTAGAAAAAGTATGTCTTCAAACACGAATTTCTTCACTTTTCTTCTAAACTCAACTAATTGGTATATATATGTTGTTAGGCAACATCTCAACAATATAACATATGTCATTTTTATATATATTATATTGTTGTGCATTCTTCCTAACTACTGTATATTTAAGGCTATATCTCCGAAACTTCTGAATATATTTTAATGAAATAAAGCTCAAATTGAAGAGCTGTACCCTCTTCATATTCTGACTGCAAGCAGCGCCCCCTACTGTAGAAGGAAAGTTATCTTGTGCATATCATGTTTGGTACTCTTTTATTCATTTTACACTATATAAACGATTTTATTCCATGATATGTCTCATTGCCTCATAACAATATGGCTGACCAATGACAACCGAGGAATAAGGACATGTACCGTTCAGAACTACATACAGCGCATTCGCTAATTGGCGCACTTTCTTCATTTTTTGAAAAACAAATAAAATTTTTATACTATGGGTTTGAATTTTGCATCACCCTGTATATGTTTTCCATACAACAACCAAATATACTACCTAAGAATTGCAAACATGATAAAATGGTAAGAAAATCTACACATTACAACAAAAAATTTTAAAAAATGAAGATAGTACCTGATGTTATACATGAAGCAATATAACCCTTGCAGTCTTGATGAGACCACGTGACACTCATCCTAAGTAGAAAAAGTATGTCTTCAAACACGAATTTCTTCACTTTTCTTCTAAACTCAACTAATTGGTATATATATGTTGTTAGGCAACATCTCAACAATATAACATATGTCATTTTTATATATATTATATTGTTGTGCATTCTTCCTAACTACTGTATATTTAAGGCTATATCTCCGAAACTTCTGAATATATTTTAATGTAATAAAGCTCAAATTGAAGAGCTGTACCCTCTTCATATTCTGACTGCAAGCAGCGCCCCTACTGTAGAAGGAAAGTTATCTTGTGCATATCATGTTTGGTACTCTTTTATTCATTTTACACTATATAAACGATTTTATTCCATGATATGTCTCATTGCCTCATAACAATATGGCTGACCAATGACAACCGAGGAATAAGGACATGTACCGTTCAGAACTACATACAGCGCATTCGCTAATTGGCGCACTTTCTTCATTTTTTGAAAAACAAATAAAATTTTTATACTATGGGTTTGAATTTTGCATCACCCTGTATATGTTTTCCATACAACAACCAAATATACTACCTAAGAATTGCAAACATGATAAAATGGTAAGAAAATCTACACATTACAACAAAAAATTTTAAAAAATGAAGATAGTACCTGTTGTTATACATGAAGCAATATAACCCTTGCAGTCTTGATGAGACCACGTGACACTCATCCTAAGTAGAAAAAGTATGTCTTCAAACACGAATTTCTTCACTTTTCTTCTAAACTCAACTAATTGGTATATATATGTTGTTAGGCAACATCTCAACAATATAACATATGTCATTTTTATATATATTATATTGTTGTGCATTCTTCCTAACTACTGTATATTTAAGGCTATATCTCTGAAACTTCTGAATATATTTTAATGTAATAAAGCTCAAATTGAAGAGCTGTACCCTCTTCATATTCTGACTGCAAGCAGCGCCCCCTACTGTAGAAGGAAAGTTATCTTGTGCATATCATGTTTGGTACTCTTTTATTCATTTTACACTATATAAACGATTTTATTCCATGATATGTCTCATTGCCTCATAACAATATGGCTGACCAATGACAACCGAGGAATAAGGACATGTACCGTTCAGAACTACACACAGCGCATTCGCTAATTGGCGCACTTTCTTCATTTTTTGAAAAACAAATAAAATTTTTATACTATGGGTTTGAATTTTGCATCACCCTGTATATGTTTTCCATACAACAACCAAATATACTACCTAAGAATTGCAAACATGATAAAATGGTAAGAAAATCTACACATTACAACAAAAAATTTTAAAAAATGAAGATAGTACCTGTTGTTATACATGAAGCAATATAACCCTTGCAGTCTTGATGAGACCACGTGACACTCATCCTAAGTAGAAAAAGTATGTCTTCAAACACGAATTTCTTCACTTTTCTTCTAAACTCAACTAATTGGTATATATATGTTGTTAGGCAACATCTCAACAATATAACATATGTCATTTTTATATATATTATATTGTTGTGCATTCTTCCTAACTACTGTATATTTAAGGCTATATCTCCGAAACTTCTGAATATATTTTAATGTAATAAAGCTCAAATTGAAGAGCTGTACCCTCTTCATATTCTGACTGCAAGCAGCGCCCCCTACTGTAGAAGGAAAGTTATCTTGTGCATATCATGTTTGGTACTCTTTTATTCATTTTACACTATATAAACGATTTTATTCCATGATATGTCTCATTGCCTCATAACAATATGGCTGACCAATGACAACCGAGGAATAAGGACATGTACCGTTCAGAACTACATACAGCGCATTCGCTAATTGGCGCACTTTCTTCATTTTTTGAAAAACAAATAAAATTTTTATACTATGGGTTTGAATTTTGCATCACCCTGTATATGTTTTCCATACAACAACCAAATATACTACCTAAGAATTGCAAACATGATAAAATGGTAAGAAAATCTACACATTACAACAAAAAATTTTAAAAAATGAAGATAGTACCTGTTGTTATACATGAAGCAATATAACCCTTGCAGTCTTGATGAGACCACGTGACACTCATCCTAAGTAGAAAAAGTATGTCTTCAAACACGAATTTCTTCACTTTTCTTCTAAACTCAACTAATTGGTATATATCTGTTGTTAGGCAACATCTCAACAATATAACATATGTCATTTTTATATATATTATATTGTTGTGCATTCTTCCTAACTACTGTATATTTAAGGCTATATCTCCGAAACTTCTGAATATATTTTAATGTAATAAAGCTCAAATTGAAGAGCTGTACCCTCTTCATATTCTGACTGCAAGCAGCGCCCCCTACTGTAGAAGGAAAGTTATCTTGTGCATATCATGTTTGGTACTCTTTTATTCATTTTACACTATATAAACGATTTTATTCCATGATATGTCTCATTGCCTCATAACAATATGGCTGACCAATGACAACCGAGGAATAAGGACATGTACCGTTCAGAACTACATACAGCGCATTCGCTAATTGGCGCACTTTCTTCATTTTTTGAAA
Source organism: Thermobia domestica (assembly GCF_964235325.1). Taxonomy (NCBI): domain Eukaryota; kingdom Metazoa; phylum Arthropoda; class Insecta; order Zygentoma; family Lepismatidae; genus Thermobia; species Thermobia domestica. The sequence continues at coordinate 121,723 of NW_027656132.1, forward strand.
AACAAATAAAATTTTTATACTATGGGTTTGAATTTTGCATCACCCTGTATATGTTTTCCATACAACAACCAAATATACTACCTAAGAATTGCAAACATGATAAAATGGTAAGAAAATCTACACATTACAACAAAAAATTTTAAAAAATGAAGATAGTACCTGTTGTTATACATGAAGCAATATAACCCTTGCAGTCTTGATGAGACCACGTGACACTCATCCTAAGTAGAAAAAGTATGTCTTCAAACACGAATTTCTTCACTTTTCTTCTAAACTCAACTAATTGGTATATATATGTTGTTAGGCAACATCTCAACAATATAACATATGTCATTTTTATATATATTATATTGTTGTGCATTCTTCCTAACTACTGTATATTTAAGGCTATATCTCCGAAACTTCTGAATATATTTTAATGAAATAAAGCTCAAATTGAAGAGCTGTACCCTCTTCATATTCTGACTGCAAGCAGCGCCCCCTACTGTAGAAGGAAAGTTATCTTGTGCATATCATGTTTGGTACTCTTTTATTCATTTTACACTATATAAACGATTTTATTCCATGATATGTCTCATTGCCTCATAACAATATGGCTGACCAATGACAACCGAGGAATAAGGACATGTACCGTTCAGAACTACATACAGCGCATTCGCTAATTGGCGCACTTTCTTCATTTTTTGAAAAACAAATAAAATTTTTATACTATGGGTTTGAATTTTGCATCACCCTGTATATGTTTTCCATACAACAACCAAATATACTACCTAAGAATTGCAAACATGATAAAATGGTAAGAAAATCTACACATTACAACAAAAAATTTTAAAAAATGAAGATAGTACCTGTTGTTATACATGAAGCAATATAACCCTTGCAGTCTTGATGAGACCACGTGACACTCATCCTAAGTAGAAAAAGTATGTCTTCAAACACGAATTTCTTCACTTTTCTTCTAAACTCAACTAATTGGTATATATATGTTGTTAGGCAACATCTCAACAATATAACATATGTCATTTTTATATATATTATATTGTTGTGCATTCTTCCTAACTACTGTATATTTAAGGCTATATCTCCGAAACTTCTGAATATATTTTAATGAAATAAAGCTCAAATTGAAGAGCTGTACCCTCTTCATATTCTGACTGCAAGCAGCGCCCCCTACTGTAGAAGGAAAGTTATCTTGTGCATATCATGTTTGGTACTCTTTTATTCATTTTACACTATATAAACGATTTTATTCCATGATATGTCTCATTGCCTCATAACAATATGGCTGACCAATGACAACCGAGGAATAAGGACATGTACCGTTCAGAACTACATACAGCGCATTCGCTAATTGGCGCACTTTCTTCATTTTTTGAAAAACAAATAAAATTTTTATACTATGGGTTTGAATTTTGCATCACCCTGTATATGTTTTCCATACAACAACCAAATATACTACCTAAGAATTGCAAACATGATAAAATGGTAAGAAAATCTACACATTACAACAAAAAATTTTAAAAAATGAAGATAGTACCTGTTGTTATACATGAAGCAATATAACCCTTGCAGTCTTGATGAGACCACGTGACACTCATCCTAAGTAGAAAAAGTATGTCTTCAAACACGAATTTCTTCACTTTTCTTCTAAACTCAACTAATTGGTATATATATGTTGTTAGGCAACATCTCAACAATATAACATATGTCATTTTTATATATATTATATTGTTGTGCATTCTTCCTAACTACTGTATATTTAAGGCTATATCTCCGAAACTTCTGAATATATTTTAATGTAATAAAGCTCAAATTGAAGAGCTGTACCCTCTTCATATTCTGACTGCAAGCAGCGCCCCTACTGTAGAAGGAAAGTTATCTTGTGCATATCATGTTTGGTACTCTTTTATTCATTTTACACTATATAAACGATTTTATTCCATGATATGTCTCATTGCCTCATAACAATATGGCTGACCAATGACAACCGAGGAATAAGGACATGTACCGTTCAGAACTACATACAGCGCATTCGCTAATTGGCGCACTTTCTTCATTTTTTGAAAAACAAATAAAATTTTTATACTATGGGTTTGAATTTTGCATCACCCTGTATATGTTTTCCATACAACAACCAAATATACTACCTAAGAATTGCAAACATGATAAAATGGTAAGAAAATCTACACATTACAACAAAAAAATTTAAAAAATGAAGATAGTACCTGTTGTTATACATGAAGCAATATAACCCTTGCAGTCTTGATGAGACCACGTGACACTCATCCTAAGTAGAAAAAGTATGTCTTCAAACACGAATTTCTTCACTTTTCTTCTAAACTCAACTAATTGGTATATATATGTTGTTAGGCAACATCTCAACAATATAACATATGTCATTTTTATATATATTATATTGTTGTGCATTCTTCCTAACTACTGTATATTTAAGGCTATATCTCTGAAACTTCTGAATATATTTTAATGTAATAAAGCTCAAATTGAAGAGCTGTACCCTCTTCATATTCTGACTGCAAGCAGCGCCCCTACTGTAGAAGGAAAGTTATCTTGTGCATATCATGTTTGGTACTCTTTTATTCATTTTACACTATATAAACGATTTTATTCCATGATATGTCTCATTGCCTCATAACAATATGGCTGACCAATGACAACCGAGGAATAAGGACATGTACCGTTCAGAACTACATACAGCGCATTCGCTAATTGGCGCACTTTCTTCATTTTTTGAAAAACAAATAAAATTTTTATACTATGGGTTTGAATTTTGCATCACCCTGTATATGTTTTCCATACAACAACCAAATATACTACCTAAGAATTGCAAACATGATAAAATGGTAAGAAAATCTACACATTACAACAAAAAATTTAAAAAAATGAAGATAGTACCTGTTGTTATACATGAAGCAATATAACCCTTGCAGTCTTGATGAGACCACGTGACACTCATCCTAAGTAGAAAAAGTATGTCTTCAAACACGAATTTCTTCACTTTTCTTCTAAACTCAACTAATTGGTATATATATGTTGTTAGGCAACATCTCAACAATATAACATATGTCATTTTTATATATATTATATTGTTGTGCATTCTTCCTAACTACTGTATATTTAAGGCTATATCTCTGAAACTTCTGAATATATTTTAATGTAATAAAGCTCAAATTGAAGAGCTGTACCCTCTTCATATTCTGACTGCAAGCAGCGCCCCCTACTGTAGAAGGAAAGTTATCTTGTGCATATCATGTTTGGTACTCTTTTATTCATTTTACACTATATAAACGATTTTATTCCATGATATGTCTCATTGCCTCATAACAATATGGCTGACCAATGACAACCGAGGAATAAGGACATGTACCGTTCAGAACTACACACAGCGCATTCGCTAATTGGCGCACTTTCTTCATTTTTTGAAAAACAAATAAAATTTTTATACTATGGGTTTGAATTTTGCATCACCCTGTATATGTTTTCCATACAACAACCAAATATACTACCTAAGAATTGCAAACATGATAAAATGGTAAGAAAATCTACACATTACAACAAAAAATTTTAAAAAATGAAGATAGTACCTGTTGTTATACATGAAGCAATATAACCCTTGCAGTCTTGATGAGACCACGTGACACTCATCCTAAGTAGAAAAAGTATGTCTTCAAACACGAATTTCTTCACTTTTCTTCTAAACTCAACTAATTGGTATATATATGTTGTTAGGCAACATCTCAACAATATAACATATGTCATTTTTATATATATTATATTGTTGTGCATTCTTCCTAACTACTGTATATTTAAGGCTATATCTCCGAAACTTCTGAATATATTTTAATGTAATAAAGCTCAAATTGAAGAGCTGTACCCTCTTCATATTCTGACTGCAAGCAGCGCCCCCTACTGTAGAAGGAAAGTTATCTTGTGCATATCATGTTTGGTACTCTTTTATTCATTTTACACTATATAAACGATTTTATTCCATGATATGTCTCATTGCCTCATAACAATATGGCTGACCAATGACAACCGAGGAATAAGGACATGTACCGTTCAGAACTACATACAGCGCATTCGCTAATTGGCGCACTTTCTTCATTTTTTGAAAAACAAATAAAATTTTTATACTATGGGTTTGAATTTTGCATCACCCTGTATATGTTTTCCATACAACAACCAAATATACTACCTAAGAATTGCAAACATGATAAAATGGTAAGAAAATCTACACATTACAACAAAAAATTTTAAAAAATGAAGATAGTACCTGTTGTTATACATGAAGCAATATAACCCTTGCAGTCTTGATGAGACCACGTGACACTCATCCTAAGTAGAAAAAGTATGTCTTCAAACACGAATTTCTTCACTTTTCTTCTAAACTCAACTAATTGGTATATATCTGTTGTTAGGCAACATCTCAACAATATAACATATGTCATTTTTATATATATTATATTGTTGTGCATTCTTCCTAACTACTGTATATTTAAGGCTATATCTCCGAAACTTCTGAATATATTTTAATGTAATAAAGCTCAAATTGAAGAGCTGTACCCTCTTCATATTCTGACTGCAAGCAGCGCCCCCTACTGTAGAAGGAAAGTTATCTTGTGCATATCATGTTTGGTACTCTTTTATTCATTTTACACTATATAAACGATTTTATTCCATGATATGTCTCATTGCCTCATAACAATATGGCTGACCAATGACAACCGAGGAATAAGGACATGTACCGTTCAGAACTACATACAGCGCATTCGCTAATTGGCGCACTTTCTTCATTTTTTGAAAAACAAATAAAATTTTTATACTATGGGTTTGAATTTTGCATCACCCTGTATATGTTTTCCATACAACAACCAAATATACTACCTAAGAATTGCAAACATGATAAAATGGTAAGAAAATCTACACATTACAACAAAAAATTTTAAAAAATGAAGATAGTACCTGTTGTTATACATGAAGCAATATAACCCTTGCAGTCTTGATGAGACCACGTGACACTCATCCTAAGTAGAAAAAGTATGTCTTCAAACACGAATTTCTTCACTTTTCTTCTAAACTCAACTAATTGGTATATATATGTTGTTAGGCAACATCTCAACAATATAACATATGTCATTTTTATATATATTATATTGTTGTGCATTCTTCCTAACTACTGTATATTTAAGGCTATATCTCCGAAACTTCCAAATATATTTTAATGAAATAAAGCTCAAATTGAAGAGCTGTACCCTCTTCATATTCTGACTGCAAGCAGCGCCCCCTACTGTAGAAGGAAAGTTATCTTGTGCATATCATGTTTGGTACTCTTTTATTCATTTTACACTATATAAACGATTTTATTCCATGATATGTCTCATTGCCTCATAACAATATGGCTGACCAATGACAACCGAGGAATAAGGACATGTACCGTTCAGAACTACATACAGCGCATTCGCTAATTGGCGCACTTTCTTCATTTTTTGAAAAACAAATAAAATTTTTATACTATGGGTTTGAATTTTGCATCACCCTGTATATGTTTTCCATACAACAACCAAATATACTACCTAAGAATTGCAAACATGATAAAATGGTAAGAAAATCTACACATTACAACAAAAAATTTTAAAAAATGAAGATAGTACCTGTTGTTATACATGAAGCAATATAACCCTTGCAGTCTTGATGAGACCACGTGACACTCATCCTAAGTAGAAAAAGTATGTCTTCAAACACGAATTTCTTCACTTTTCTTCTAAACTCAACTAATTGGTATATATATGTTGTTAGGCAACATCTCAACAATATAACATATGTCATTTTTATATATATTATATTGTTGTGCATTCTTCCTAACTACTGTATATTTAAGGCTATATCTCCGAAACTTCTGAATATATTTTAATGAAATAAAGCTCAAATTGAAGAGCTCTACCCTCTTCATATTCTGACTGCAAGCAGCGCCCCCTACTGTAGAAGGAAAGTTATCTTGTGCATATCATGTTTGGTACTCTTTTATTCATTTTACACTATATAAACGATTTTATTCCATGATATGTCTCATTGCCTCATAACAATATGGCTGACCAATGACAACCGAGGAATAAGGACATGTACCGTTCAGAACTACATACAGCGCATTCGCTAATTGGCGCACTTTCTTCATTTTTTGAAAAACAAATAAAATTTTTATACTATGGGTTTGAATTTTGCATCACCCTGTATATGTTTTCCATACAACAACCAAATATACTACCTAAGAATTGCAAACATGATAAAATGGTAAGAAAATCTACACATTACAACAAAAAATTTTAAAAAATGAAGATAGTACCTGTTGTTATACATGAAGCAATATAACCCTTGCAGTCTTGATGAGACCACGTGACACTCATCCTAAGTAGAAAAAGTATGTCTTCAAACACGAATTTCTTCACTTTTCTTCTAAACTCAACTAATTGGTATATATATGTTGTTAGGCAACATCTCAACAATATAACATATGTCATTTTTATATATATTATATTGTTGTGCATTCTTCCTAACTACTGTATATTTAAGGCTATATCTCCGAAACTTCTGAATATATTTTAATGTAATAAAGCTCAAATTGAAGAGCTGTACCCTCTTCATATTCTGACTGCAAGCAGCGCCCCTACTATAGAAGGAAAGTTATCTTGTGCATATCATGTTTGGTACTCTTTTATTCATTTTACACTATATAAACGATTTTATTCCATGATATGTCTCATTGCCTCATAACAATATGGCTGACCAATGACAACCGAGGAATAAGGACATGTACCGTTCAGAACTACATACAGCGCATTCGCTAATTGGCGCACTTTCTTCATTTTTTGAAAAACAAATAAAATTTTTATACTATGGGTTTGAATTTTGCATCACCCTGTATATGTTTTCCATACAACAACCAAATATACTACCTAAGAATTGCAAACATGATAAAATGGTAAGAAAATCTACACATTACAACAAAAAATTTTAAAAAATGAAGATAGTACCTGTTGTTATACATGAAGCAATATAACCCTTGCAGTCTTGATGAGACCACGTGACACTCATCCTAAGTAGAAAAAGTATGTCTTCAAACACGAATTTCTTCACTTTTCTTCTAAACTCAACTAATTGGTATATATATGTTGTTAGGCAACATCTCAACAATATAACATATGTCATTTTTATATATATTATATTGTTGTGCATTCTTCCTAACTACTGTATATTTAAGGCTATATCTCTGAAACTTCTGAATATATTTTAATGTAATAAAGCTCAAATTGAAGAGCTGTACCCTCTTCATATTCTGACTGCAAGCAGCGCCCCCTACTGTAGAAGGAAAGTTATCTTGTGCATATCATGTTTGGTACTCTTTTATTCATTTTACACTATATAAACGATTTTATTCCATGATATGTCTCATTGCCTCATAACAATATGGCTGACCAATGACAACCGAGGAATAAGGACATGTACCGTTCAGAACTACACACAGCGCATTCGCTAATTGGCGCACTTTCTTCATTTTTTGAAAAACAAATAAAATTTTTATACTATGGGTTTGAATTTTGCATCACCCTGTATATGTTTTCCATACAACAACCAAATATACTACCTAAGAATTGCAAACATGATAAAATGGTAAGAAAATCTACACATTACAACAAAAAATTTTAAAAAATGAAGATAGTACCTGTTGTTATACATGAAGCAATATAACCCTTGCAGTCTTGATGAGACCACGTGACACTCATCCTAAGTAGAAAAAGTATGTCTTCAAACACGAATTTCTTCACTTTTCTTCTAAACTCAACTAATTGGTATATATCTGTTGTTAGGCAACATCTCAACAATATAACATATGTCATTTTTATATATATTATATTGTTGTGCATTCTTCCTAACTACTGTATATTTAAGGCTATATCTCCGAAACTTCTGAATATATTTTAATGTAATAAAGCTCAAATTGAAGAGCTGTACCCTCTTCATATTCTGACTGCAAGCAGCGCCCCCTACTGTAGAAGGAAAGTTATCTTGTGCATATCATGTTTGGTACTCTTTTATTCATTTTACACTATATAAACGATTTTATTCCATGATATGTCTCATTGCCTCATAACAATATGGCTGACCAATGACAACCGAGGAATAAGGACATGTACCGTTCAGAACTACATACAGCGCATTCGCTAATTGGCGCACTTTCTTCATTTTTTGAAAAACAAATAAAATTTTTATACTATGGGTTTGAATTTTGCATCACCCTGTATATGTTTTCCATACAACAACCAAATATACTACCTAAGAATTGCAAACATGATAAAATGGTAAGAAAATCTACACATTACAACAAAAAATTTTAAAAAATGAAGATAGTACCTGTTGTTATACATGAAGCAATATAACCCTTGCAGTCTTGATGAGACCACGTGACACTCATCCTAAGTAGAAAAAGTATGTCTTCAAACACGAATTTCTTCACTTTTCTTCTAAACTCAACTAATTGGTATATATATGTTGTTAGGCAACATCTCAACAATATAACATATGTCATTTTTATATATATTATATTGTTGTGCATTCTTCCTAACTACTGTATATTTAAGGCTATATCTCCGAAACTTCTGAACATATTTTAATGAAATAAAGCTCAAATTGAAGAGCTGTACCCTCTTCATATTCTGACTGCAAGCAGCGCCCCCTACTGTAGAAGGAAAGTTATCTTGTGCATATCATGTTTGGTACTCTTTTATTCATTTTACACTATATAAACGATTTTATTCCATGATATGTCTCATTGCCTCATAACAATATGGCTGACCAATGACAACCGAGGAATAAGGACATGTACCGTTCAGAACTACATACAGCGCATTCGCTAATTGGCGCACTTTCTTCATTTTTTGAAAAACAAATAAAATTTTTATACTATGGGTTTGAATTTTGCATCACCCTGTATATGTTTTCCATACAACAACCAAATATACTACCTAAGAATTGCAAACATGATAAAATGGTAAGAAAATCTACACATTACAACAAAAAATTTTAAAAAATGAAGATAGTACCTGTTGTTATACATGAAGCAATATAACCCTTGCAGTCTTGATGAGACCACGTGACACTCATCCTAAGTAGAAAAAGTATGTCTTCAAACACGAATTTCTTCACTTTTCTTCTAAACTCAACTAATTGGTATATATATGTTGTTAGGCAACATCTCAACAATATAACATATGTCATTTTTATATATATTATATTGTTGTGCATTCTTCCTAACTACTGTATATTTAAGGCTATATCTCCGAAACTTCTGAATATATTTTAATGAAATAAAGCTCAAATTGAAGAGCTGTACCCTCTTCATATTCTGACTGCAAGCAGCGCCCCCTACTGTAGAAGGAAAGTTATCTTGTGCATATCATGTTTGGTACTCTTTTATTCATTTTACACTATATAAACGATTTTATTCCATGATATGTCTCATTGCCTCATAACAATATGGCTGACCAATGACAACCGAGGAATAAGGACATGTACCGTTCAGAACTACATACAGCGCATTCGCTAATTGGCGCACTTTCTTCATTTTTTGAAAAACAAATAAAATTTTTATACTATGGGTTTGAATTTTGCATCACCCTGTATATGTTTTCCATACAACAACCAAATATACTACCTAAGAATTGCAAACATGATAAAATGGTAAGAAAATCTACACATTACAACAAAAAATTTTAAAAAATGAAGATAGTACCTGTTGTTATACATGAAGCAATATAACCCTTGCAGTCTTGATGAGACCACGTGACACTCATCCTAAGTAGAAAAAGTATGTCTTCAAACACGAATTTCTTCACTTTTCTTCTAAACTCAACTAATTGGTATATATATGTTGTTAGGCAACATCTCAACAATATAACATATGTCATTTTTATATATATTATATTGTTGTGCATTCTTCCTAACTACTGTATATTTAAGGCTATATCTCCGAAACTTCTGAATATATTTTAATGTAATAAAGCTCAAATTGAAGAGCTGTGCCCTCTTCATATTCTGACTGCAAGCAGCGCCCCTACTGTAGAAGGAAAGTTATCTTGTGCATATCATGTTTGGTACTCTTTTATTCATTTTACACTATATAAACGATTTTATTCCATGATATGTCTCATTGCCTCATAACAATATGGCTGACCAATGACAACCGAGGAATAAGGACATGTACCGTTCAGAACTACATACAGCGCATTCGCTAATTGGCGCACTTTCTTCATTTTTTGAAAAACAAATAAAATTTTTATACTATGGGTTTGAATTTTGCATCACCCTGTATATGTTTTCCATACAACAACCAAATATACTACCTAAGAATTGCAAACATGATAAAATGGTAAGAAAATCTACACATTACAACAAAAAATTTTAAAAAATGAAGATAGTACCTGTTGTTATACATGAAGCAATATAACCCTTGCAGTCTTGATGAGACCACGTGACACTCATCCTAAGTAGAAAAAGTATGTCTTCAAACACGAATTTCTTCACTTTTCTTCTAAACTCAACTAATTGGTATATATATGTTGTTAGGCAACATCTCAACAATATAACATATGTCATTTTTATATATATTATATTGTTGTGCATTCTTCCTAACTACTGTATATTTAAGGCTATATCTCTGAAACTTCTGAATATATTTTAATGTAATAAAGCTCAAATTGAAGAGCTGTACCCTCTTCATATTCTGACTGCAAGCAGCGCCCCCTACTGTAGAAGGAAAGTTATCTTGTGCATATCATGTTTGGTACTCTTTTATTCATTTTACACTATATAAACGATTTTATTCCATGATATGTCTCATTGCCTCATAACAATATGGCTGACCAATGACAACCGAGGAATAAGGACATGTACCGTTCAGAACTACACACAGCGCATTCGCTAATTGGCGCACTTTCTTCATTTTTTGAAAAACAAATAAAATTTTTATACTATGGGTTTGAATTTTGCATCACCCTGTATATGTTTTCCATACAACAACCAAATATACTACCTAAGAATTGCAAACATGATAAAATGGTAAGAAAATCTACACATTACAACAAAAAATTTTAAAAAATGAAGATAGTACCTGTTGTTATACATGAAGCAATATAACCCTTGCAGTCTTGATGAGACCACGTGACACTCATCCTAAGTAGAAAAAGTATGTCTTCAAACACGAATTTCTTCACTTTTCTTCTAAACTCAACTAATTGGTATATATCTGTTGTTAGGCAACATCTCAACAATATAACATATGTCATTTTTATATATATTATATTGTTGTGCATTCTTCCTAACTACTGTATATTTAAGGCTATATCTCCGAAACTTCTGAATATATTTTAATGAAATAAAGCTCAAATTGAAGAGCTGTACCCTCTTCATATTCTGACTGCAAGCAGCGCCCCCTTCTGTAGAAGGAAAGTTATCTTGTGCATATCATGTTTGGTACTCTTTTATTCATTTTACACTATATAAACGATTTTATTCCATGATATGTCTCATTGCCTCATAACAATATGGCTGACCAATGACAACCGAGGAATAAGGACATGTACCGTTCAGAACTACATACAGCGCATTCGCTAATTGGCGCACTTTCTTCATTTTTTGAAAAACAAATAAAATTTTTATACTATGGGTTTGAATTTTGCATCACCCTGTATATGTTTTCCATACAACAACCAAATATACTACCTAAGAATTGCAAACATGATAAAATGGTAAGAAAATCTACACATTACAACAAAAAATTTTAAAAAATGAAGATAGTACCTGTTGTTATACATGAAGCAATATAACCCTTGCAGTCTTGATGAGACCACGTGACACTCATCCTAAGTAGAAAAAGTATGTCTTCAAACACGAATTTCTTCACTTTTCTTCTAAACTCAACTAATTGGTATATATCTGTTGTTAGGCAACATCTCAACAATATAACATATGTCATTTTTATATATATTATATTGTTGTGCATTCTTCCTAACTACTGTATATTTAAGGCTATATCTCCGAAACTTCTGAATATATTTTAATGTAATAAAGCTCAAATTGAAGAGCTGTACCCTCTTCATATTCTGACTGCAAGCAGCGCCCCCTACTGTAGAAGGAAAGTTATCTTGTGCATATCATGTTTGGTACTCTTTTATTCATTTTACACTATATAAACGATTTTATTCCATGATATGTCTCATTGCCTCATAACAATATGGCTGACCAATGACAACCGAGGAATAAGGACATGTACCGTTCAGAACTACATACAGCGCATTCGCTAATTGGCGCACTTTCTTCATTTTTTGAAAAACAAATAAAATTTTTATACTATGGGTTTGAATTTTGCATCACCCTGTATATGTTTTCCATACAACAACCAAATATACTATCCAAGAATTGCAAACATTATAAAATGGTAAGAAAATCTACACATTACAACAAAAAATTTTAAAAAATGAAGATAGTACCTGTTGTTATACATGAAGCAATATAACCCTTGCAGTCTTGATGAGACCACGTGACACTCATCCTAAGTAGAAAAAGTATGTCTTCAAACACGAATTTCTTCACTTTTCTTCTAAACTCAACTAATTGGTATATATATGTTGTTAGGCAACATCTCAACAATATAACATATGTCATTTTTATATATATTATATTGTTGTGCATTCTTCCTAACTACTGTATATTTAAGGCTATATCTCCGAAACTTCTGAATATATTTTAATGAAATAAAGCTCAAATTGAAGAGCTGTACCCTCTTCATATTCTGACTGCAAGCAGCGCCCCCTACTGTAGAAGGAAAGTTATCTTGTGCATATCATGTTTGGTACTCTTTTATTCATTTTATATAAACGATTTTATTCCATGATATGTCTCATTGCCTCATAACAATATGGCTGACCAATGACAACCGAAGAATAAGGACATGTACCGTTCAGAACTACATACAGCGCATTCGCTAATTGGCGCACTTTCTTCATTTTTTGAAAAACAAATAAAATTTTTATACTATGGGTTTGAATTTTGCATCACTCTGTATATGTTTTCCATACAACAACCAAATATACTACCTAAGAATTGCAAACATGATAAAATGGTAAGAAAATCTACACATTACAACAAAAAATTTTAAAAAATGAAGATAGTACCTGTTGTTATACATGAAGCAATATAACCCTTGCAGTCTTGATGAGACCACGTGACACTCATCCTAAGTAGAAAAAGTATGTCTTCAAACACGAATTTCTTCACTTTTCTTCTAAACTCAACTAATTGGTATATATCTGTTGTTAGGCAACATCTCAACAATATAACATATGTCATTTTTATATATATTATATTGTTGTGCATTCTTCCTAACTACTGTATATTTAAGGCTATATCTCCGAAACTTCTGAATATATTTAATGTAATAAAGCTCAAATTGAAGAGCTGTACCCTCTTCATATTCTGACTGCAAGCAGCGCCCCCTACTGTAGAAGGAAAGTTATCTTGTGCATATCATGTTTGGTACTCTTTTATTCATTTTACACTATATAAACGATTTTATTCCATGATATGTCTCATTGCCTCATAACAATATGGCTGACCAATGACAACCGAGGAATAAGGACATGTACCGTTCAGAACTACATACAGCGCATTCGCTAATTGGCGCACTTTCTTCATTTTTTGGAAAACAAATAAAATTTTTATACTATGGGTTTGAATTTTGCATCACCCTGTATATGTTTTCCATACAACAACCAAATATACTACCTAAGAATTGCAAACATGATAAAATGGTAAGAAAATCTACACATTACAACAAAAAATTTTAAAAAATGAAGATAGTACCTGTTGTTATACATGAAGCAATATAACCCTTGCAGTCTTGATGAGACCACGTGACACTCATCCTAAGTAGAAAAAGTATGTCTTCAAACACGAATTTCTTCACTTTTCTTCTAAACTCAACTAATTGGTATATATATGTTGTTAGGCAACATCTCAACAATATAACATATGTCATTTTTATATATATTATATTGTTGTGCATTCTTCCTAACTACTGTATATTTAAGGCTATATCTCCGAAACTTCTGAATATATTTTAATTAAATAAAGCTCAAATTGAAGAGCTGTACCCTCTTCATATTCTGACTGCAAGCAGCGCCCCCTACTGTAGAAGGAAAGTTATCTTGTGCATATCATGTTTGGTACTCTTTTATTCATTTTACACTATATAAACGATTTTATTCCATGATATGTCTCATTGCCTCATAACAATATGGCTGACCAATGACAACCGAGGAATAAGGACATGTACCGTTCAGAACTACATACAGCGCATTCGCTAATTGGCGCACTTTCTTCATTTTTTGAAAAACAAATAAAATTTTTATACTATGGGTTTGAATTTTGCATCACCCTGTATATGTTTTCCATACAACAACCAAATATACTACCTAAGAATTGCAAACATGATAAAATGGTAAGAAAATCTACACATTACAACAAAAAATTTTAAAAAATGAAGATAGTACCTGTTGTTATACATGAAGCAATATAACCCTTGCAGTCTTGATGAGACCACGTGACACTCATCCTAAGTAGAAAAAGTATGTCTTCAAACACGAATTTCTTCACTTTTCTTCTAAACTCAACTAATTGGTATATATATGTTGTTAGGCAACATCTCAACAATATAACATATGTCATTTTTATATATATTATATTGTTGTGCATTCTTCCTAACTACTGTATATTTAAGGCTATATCTCCGAAACTTCTGAATATATTTTAATGAAATAAAGCTCAAATTGAAGAGCTGTACCCTCTTCATATTCTGACTGCAAGCAGCGCCCCCTACTGTAGAAGGAAAGTTATCTTGTGCATATCATGTTTGGTACTCTTTTATTCATTTTACACTATATAAACGATTTTATTCCATGATATGTCTCATTGCCTCATAACAATATGGCTGACCAATGACAACCGAGGAATAAGGACATGTACCGTTCAGAACTACATACAGCGCATTCGCTAATTGGCGCACTTTCTTCATTTTTTGAAAAACAAATAAAATTTTTATACTATGGGTTTGAATTTTGCATCACCCTGTATATGTTTTCCATACAACAACCAAATATACTACCTAAGAATTGCAAACATGATAAAATGGTAAGAAAATCTACACATTACAACAAAAAATTTTAAAAAATGAAGATAGTACCTGTTGTTATACATGAAGCAATATAACCCTTGCAGTCTTGATGAGACCACGTGACACTCATCCTAAGTAGAAAAAGTATGTCTTCAAACACGAATTTCTTCACTTTTCTTCTAAACTCAACTAATTGGTATATATATGTTGTTAGGCAACATCTCAACAATATAACATATGTCATTTTTATATATATTATATTGTTGTGCATTCTTCCTAACTACTGTATATTTAAGGCTATATCTCCGAAACTTCTGAATATATTTTAATGAAATAAAGCTCAAATTGAAGAGCTCTACCCTCTTCATATTCTGACTGCAAGCAGCGCCCCCTACTGTAGAAGGAAAGTTATCTTGTGCATATCATGTTTGGTACTCTTTTATTCATTTTACACTATATAAACGATTTTATTCCATGATATGTCTCATTGCCTCATAACAATATGGCTGACCAATGACAACCGAGGAATAAGGACATGTACCGTTCAGAACTACATACAGCGCATTCGCTAATTGGCGCACTTTCTTCATTTTTTGAAAAACAAATAAAATTTTTATACTATGGGTTTGAATTTTGCATCACCCTGTATATGTTTTCCATACAACAACCAAATATACTACCTAAGAATTGCAAACATGATAAAATGGTAAGAAAATCTACACATTACAACAAAAAATTTTAAAAAATGAAGATAGTACCTGTTGTTATACATGAAGCAATATAACCCTTGCAGTCTTGATGAGACCACGTGACACTCATCCTAAGTAGAAAAAGTATGTCTTCAAACACGAATTTCTTCACTTTTCTTCTAAACTCAACTAATTGGTATATATCTGTTGTTAGGCAACATCTCAACAATATAACATATGTCATTTTTATATATATTATATTGTTGTGCATTCTTCCTAACTACTGTATATTTAAGGCTATATCTCCGAAACTTCTGAATATATTTTAATGTAATAAAGCTCAAATTGAAGAGCTGTACCCTCTTCATATTCTGACTGCAAGCAGCGCCCCCTACTGTAGAAGGAAAGTTATCTTGTGCATATCATGTTTGGTACTCTTTTATTCATTTTATATAAACGATTTTATTCCATGATATGTCTCATTGCCTCATAACAATATGGCTGACCAATGACAACCGAGGAATAAGGACATGTACCGTTCAGAACTACATACAGCGCATTCGCTAATTGGCGCACTTTCTTCATTTTTTGAAAAACAAATAAAATTTTTATACTATGGGTTTGAATTTTGCATCACCCTGTATATGTTTTCCATACAACAACCAAATATACTACCTAAGAATTGCAAACATGATAAAATGGTAAGAAAATCTACACATTACAACAAAAAATTTTAAAAAATGAAGATAGTACCTGTTGTTATACATGAAGCAATATAACCCTTGCAGTCTTGATGAGACCACGTGACACTCATCCTAAGTAGAAAAAGTATGTCTTCAAACACGAATTTCTTCACTTTTCTTCTAAACTCAACTAATTGGTATATATATGTTGTTAGGCAACATCTCAACAATATAACATATGTCATTTTTATATATATTATATTGTTGTGCATTCTTCCTAACTACTGTATATTTAAGGCTATATCTCCGAAACTTCTGAATATATTATAATGAAATAAAGCTCAAATTGAAGAGCTGTACCCTCTTCATATTCTGACTGCAAGCAGCGCCCCCTTCTGTAGAAGGAAAGTTATCTTGTGCATATCATGTTTGGTACTCTTTTATTCATTTTACACTATATAAACGATTTTATTCCATGATATGTCTCATTGCCTCATAACAATATGGCTGACCAATGACAACCGAGGAATAAGGACATGTACCGTTCAGAACTACATACAGCGCATTCGCTAATTGGCGCACTTTCTTCATTTTTTGAAAAACAAATAAAATTTTTATACTATGGGTTTGAATTTTGCATCACCCTGTATATGTTTTCCATACAACAACCAAATATACTACCTAAGAATTGCAAACATGATAAAATGGTAAGAAAATCTACACATTACAACAAAAAATTTTAAAAAATGAAGATAGTACCTGTTGTTATACATGAAGCAATATAACCCTTGCAGTCTTGATGAGACCACGTGACACTCATCCTAAGTAGAAAAAGTATGTCTTCAAACACGAATTTCTTCACTTTTCTTCTAAACTCAACTAATTGGTATATATCTGTTGTTAGGCAACATCTCAACAATATAACATATGTCATTTTTATATATATTATATTGTTGTGCATTCTTCCTAACTACTGTATATTTAAGGCTATATCTCCGAAACTTCTGAATATATTTTAATGTAATAAAGCTCAAATTGAAGAGCTGTGCCCTCTTCATATTCTGACTGCAAGCAGCGCCCCCTACTGTAGAAGGAAAGTTATCTTGTGCATATCATGTTTGGTACTCTTTTATTCATTTTACACTATATAAACGATTTTATTCCATGATATGTCTCATTGCCTCATAACAATATGGCTGACCAATGACAACCGAGGAATAAGGACATGTACCGTTCAGAACTACATACAGCGCATTCGCTAATTGGCGCACTTTCTTCATTTTTTGAAAAACATATAAAATTTTTATACTATGGGTTTGAATTTTGCATCACCCTGCATATGTTTTCCATACAACAACCAAATATACTATCCAAGAATTGCAAACATTATAAAATGGTAAGAAAATCTACACATTACAACAAAAAATTTTAAAAAATGAAGATAGTACCTGTTGTTATACATGAAGCAATATAACCCTTGCAGTCTTGATGAGACCACGTGACACTCATCCTAAGTAGAAAAAGTATGTCTTCAAACACGAATTTCTTCACTTTTCTTCTAAACTCAACTAATTGGTATATATATGTTGTTAGGCAACATCTCAACAATATAACATATGTCATTTTTATATATATTATATTGTTGTGCATTCTTCCTAACTACTGTATATTTAAGGCTATATCTCCGAAACTTCTGAATATATTTTAATGAAATAAAGCTCAAATTGAAGAGCTGTACCCTCTTCATATTCTGACTGCAAGCAGCGCCCCCTACTGTAGAAGGAAAGTTATCTTGTGCATATCATGTTTGGTACTCTTTTATTCATTTTATATAAACGATTTTATTCCATGATATGTCTCATTGCCTCATAACAATATGGCTGACCAATGACAACCGAAGAATAAGGACATGTACCGTTCAGAACTACATACAGCGCATTCGCTAATTGGCGCACTTTCTTCATTTTTTGAAAAACAAATAAAATTTTTATACTATGGGTTTGAATTTTGCATCACTCTGTATATGTTTTCCATACAACAACCAAATATACTACCTAAGAATTGCAAACATGATAAAATGGTAAGAAAATCTACACATTACAACAAAAAATTTTAAAAAATGAAGATAGTACCTGTTGTTATACATGAAGCAATATAACCCTTGCAGTCTTGATGAGACCACGTGACACTCATCCTAAGTAGAAAAAGTATGTCTTCAAACACGAATTTCTTCACTTTTCTTCTAAACTCAACTAATTGGTATATATCTGTTGTTAGGCAACATCTCAACAATATAACATATGTCATTTTTATATATATTATATTGTTGTGCATTCTTCCTAACTACTGTATATTTAAGGCTATATCTCCGAAACTTCTGAATATATTTAATGTAATAAAGCTCAAATTGAAGAGCTGTACCCTCTTCATATTCTGACTGCAAGCAGCGCCCCCTACTGTAGAAGGAAAGTTATCTTGTGCATATCATGTTTGGTACTCTTTTATTCATTTTACACTATATAAACGATTTTATTCCATGATATGTCTCATTGCCTCATAACAATATGGCTGACCAATGACAACCGAGGAATAAGGACATGTACCGTTCAGAACTACATACAGCGCATTCGCTAATTGGCGCACTTTCTTCATTTTTTGAAAAACAAATAAAATTTTTATACTATGGGTTTGAATTTTGCATCACCCTGTATATGTTTTCCATACAACAACCAAATATACTATCCAAGAATTGCAAACATTATAAAATGGTAAGAAAATCTACACATTACAACAAAAAATTTTAAAAAATGAAGATAGTACCTGTTGTTATACATGAAGCAATATAACCCTTGCAGTCTTGATGAGACCACGTGACACTCATCCTAAGTAGAAAAAGTATGTCTTCAAACACGAATTTCTTCACTTTTCTTCTAAACTCAACTAATTGGTATATATATGTTGTTAGGCAACATCTCAACAATATAACATATGTCATTTTTATATATATTATATTGTTGTGCATTCTTCCTAACTACTGTATATTTAAGGCTATATCTCCGAAACTTCTGAATATATTTTAATGAAATAAAGCTCAAATTGAAGAGCTGTACCCTCTTCATATTCTGACTGCAAGCAGCGCCCCCTACTGTAGAAGGAAAGTTATCTTGTGCATATCATGTTTGGTACTCTTTTATTCATTTTACACTATATAAACGATTTTATTCCATGATATGTCTCATTGCCTCATAACAATATGGCTGACCAATGACAACCGAAGAATAAGGACATGTACCGTTCAGAACTACATACAGCGCATTCGCTAATTGGCGCACTTTCTTCATTTTTTGAAAAACAAATAAAATTTTTATACTATGGGTTTGAATTTTGCATCACTCTGTATATGTTTTCCATACAACAACCAAATATACTACCTAAGAATTGCAAACATGATAAAATGGTAAGAAAATCTACACATTACAACAAAAAATTTTAAAAAATGAAGATAGTACCTGTTGTTATACATGAAGCAATATAACCCTTGCAGTCTTGATGAGACCACGTGACACTCATCCTAAGTAGAAAAAGTATGTCTTCAAACACGAATTTCTTCACTTTTCTTCTAAACTCAACTAATTGGTATATATCTGTTGTTAGGCAACATCTCAACAATATAACATATGTCATTTTTATATATATTATATTGTTGTGCATTCTTCCTAACTACTGTATATTTAAGGCTATATCTCCGAAACTTCTGAATATATTTAATGTAATAAAGCTCAAATTGAAGAGCTGTACCCTCTTCATATTCTGACTGCAAGCAGCGCCCCCTACTGTAGAAGGAAAGTTATCTTGTGCATATCATGTTTGGTACTCTTTTATTCATTTTACACTATATAAACGATTTTATTCCATGATATGTCTCATTGCCTCATAACAATATGGCTGACCAATGACAACCGAGGAATAAGGACATGTACCGTTCAGAACTACATACAGCGCATTCGCTAATTGGCGCACTTTCTTCATTTTTTGGAAAACAAATAAAATTTTTATACTATGGGTTTGAATTTTGCATCACCCTGTATATGTTTTCCATACAACAACCAAATATACTACCTAAGAATTGCAAACATGATAAAATGGTAAGAAAATCTACACATTACAACAAAAAATTTTAAAAAATGAAGATAGTACCTGTTGTTATACATGAAGCAATATAACCCTTGCAGTCTTGATGAGACCACGTGACACTCATCCTAAGTAGAAAAAGTATGTCTTCAAACACGAATTTCTTCACTTTTCTTCTAAACTCAACTAATTGGTATATATATGTTGTTAGGCAACATCTCAACAATATAACATATGTCATTTTTATATATATTATATTGTTGTGCATTCTTCCTAACTACTGTATATTTAAGGCTATATCTCCGAAACTTCCAAATATATTTTAATGAAATAAAGCTCAAATTGAAGAGCTGTACCCTCTTCATATTCTGACTGCAAGCAGCGCCCCCTACTGTAGAAGGAAAGTTATCTTGTGCATATCATGTTTGGTACTCTTTTATTCATTTTACACTATATAAACGATTTTATTCCATGATATGTCTCATTGCCTCATAACAATATGGCTGACCAATGACAACCGAGGAATAAGGACATGTACCGTTCAGAACTACATACAGCGCATTCGCTAATTGGCGCACTTTCTTCATTTTTTGAAAAACAAATAAAATTTTTATACTATGGGTTTGAATTTTGCATCACCCTGTATATGTTTTCCATACAACAACCAAATATACTACCTAAGAATTGCAAACATGATAAAATGGTAAGAAAATCTACACATTACAACAAAAAATTTTAAAAAATGAAGATAGTACCTGTTGTTATACATGAAGCAATATAACCCTTGCAGTCTTGATGAGACCACGTGACACTCATCCTAAGTAGAAAAAGTATGTCTTCAAACACGAATTTCTTCACTTTTCTTCTAAACTCAACTAATTGGTATATATATGTTGTTAGGCAACATCTCAACAATATAACATATGTCATTTTTATATATATTATATTGTTGTGCATTCTTCCTAACTACTGTATATTTAAGGCTATATCTCCGAAACTTCTGAATATATTTTAATGAAATAAAGCTCAAATTGAAGAGCTCTACCCTCTTCATATTCTGACTGCAAGCAGCGCCCCCTACTGTAGAAGGAAAGTTATCTTGTGCATATCATGTTTGGTACTCTTTTATTCATTTTATATAAACGATTTTATTCCATGATATGTCTCATTGCCTCATAACAATATGGCTGACCAATGACAACCGAAGAATAAGGACATGTACCGTTCAGAACTACATACAGCGCATTCGCTAATTGGCGCACTTTCTTCATTTTTTGAAAAACAAATAAAATTTTTATACTATGGGTTTGAATTTTGCATCACTCTGTATATGTTTTCCATACAACAACCAAATATACTACCTAAGAATTGCAAACATGATAAAATGGTAAGAAAATCTACACATTACAACAAAAAATTTTAAAAAATGAAGATAGTACCTGTTGTTATACATGAAGCAATATAACCCTTGCAGTCTTGATGAGACCACGTGACACTCATCCTAAGTAGAAAAAGTATGTCTTCAAACACGAATTTCTTCACTTTTCTTCTAAACTCAACTAATTGGTATATATCTGTTGTTAGGCAACATCTCAACAATATAACATATGTCATTTTTATATATATTATATTGTTGTGCATTCTTCCTAACTACTGTATATTTAAGGCTATATCTCCGAAACTTCTGAATATATTTAATGTAATAAAGCTCAAATTGAAGAGCTGTACCCTCTTCATATTCTGACTGCAAGCAGCGCCCCCTACTGTAGAAGGAAAGTTATCTTGTGCATATCATGTTTGGTACTCTTTTATTCATTTTACACTATATAAACGATTTTATTCCATGATATGTCTCATTGCCTCATAACAATATGGCTGACCAATGACAACCGAGGAATAAGGACATGTACCGTTCAGAACTACATACAGCGCATTCGCTAATTGGCGCACTTTCTTCATTTTTTGGAAAACAAATAAAATTTTTATACTATGGGTTTGAATTTTGCATCACCCTGTATATGTTTTCCATACAACAACCAAATATACTACCTAAGAATTGCAAACATGATAAAATGGTAAGAAAATCTACACATTACAACAAAAAATTTTAAAAAATGAAGATAGTACCTGTTGTTATACATGAAGCAATATAACCCTTGCAGTCTTGATGAGACCACGTGACACTCATCCTAAGTAGAAAAAGTATGTCTTCAAACACGAATTTCTTCACTTTTCTTCTAAACTCAACTAATTGGTATATATATGTTGTTAGGCAACATCTCAACAATATAACATATGTCATTTTTATATATATTATATTGTTGTGCATTCTTCCTAACTACTGTATATTTAAGGCTATATCTCCGAAACTTCTGAATATATTTTAATGAAATAAAGCTCAAATTGAAGAGCTCTACCCTCTTCATATTCTGACTGCAAGCAGCGCCCCCTACTGTAGAAGGAAAGTTATCTTGTGCATATCATGTTTGGTACTCTTTTATTCATTTTATATAAACGATTTTATTCCATGATATGTCTCATTGCCTCATAACAATATGGCTGACCAATGACAACCGAAGAATAAGGACATGTACCGTTCAGAACTACATACAGCGCATTCGCTAATTGGCGCACTTTCTTCATTTTTTGAAAAACAAATAAAATTTTTATACTATGGGTTTGAATTTTGCATCACTCTGTATATGTTTTCCATACAACAACCAAATATACTACCTAAGAATTGCAAACATGATAAAATGGTAAGAAAATCTACACATTACAACAAAAAATTTTAAAAAATGAAGATAGTACCTGTTGTTATACATGAAGCAATATAACCCTTGCAGTCTTGATGAGACCACGTGACACTCATCCTAAGTAGAAAAAGTATGTCTTCAAACACGAATTTCTTCACTTTTCTTCTAAACTCAACTAATTGGTATATATCTGTTGTTAGGCAACATCTCAACAATATAACATATGTCATTTTTATATATATTATATTGTTGTGCATTCTTCCTAACTACTGTATATTTAAGGCTATATCTCCGAAACTTCTGAATATATTTAATGTAATAAAGCTCAAATTGAAGAGCTGTACCCTCTTCATATTCTGACTGCAAGCAGCGCCCCCTTCTGTAGAAGGAAAGTTATCTTGTGCATATCATGTTTGGTACTCTTTTATTCATTTTACACTATATAAACGATTTTATTCCATGATATGTCTCATTGCCTCATAACAATATGGCTGACCAATGACAACCGAGGAATAAGGACATGTACCGTTCAGAACTACATACAGCGCATTCGCTAATTGGCGCACTTTCTTCATTTTTTGGAAAACAAATAAAATTTTTATACTATGGGTTTGAATTTTGCATCACCCTGTATATGTTTTCCATACAACAACCAAATATACTACCTAAGAATTGCAAACATGATAAAATGGTAAGAAAATCTACACATTACAACAAAAAATTTTAAAAAATGAAGATAGTACCTGTTGTTATACATGAAGCAATATAACCCTTGCAGTCTTGATGAGACCACGTGACACTCATCCTAAGTAGAAAAAGTATGTCTTCAAACACGAATTTCTTCACTTTTCTTCTAAACTCAACTAATTGGTATATATATGTTGTTAGGCAACATCTCAACAATATAACATATGTCATTTTTATATATATTATATTGTTGTGCATTCTTCCTAACTACTGTATATTTAAGGCTATATCTCCGAAACTTCTGAATATATTTTAATGAAATAAAGCTCAAATTGAAGAGCTGTACCCTCTTCATATTCTGACTGCAAGCAGCGCCCCCTACTGTAGAAGGAAAGTTATCTTGTGCATATCATGTTTGGTACTCTTTTATTCATTTTACACTATATAAACGATTTTATTCCATGATATGTCTCATTGCCTCATAACAATATGGCTGACCAATGACAACCGAGGAATAAGGACATGTACCGTTCAGAACTACATACAGCGCATTCGCTAATTGGCGCACTTTCTTCATTTTTTGAAAAACAAATAAAATTTTTATACTATGGGTTTGAATTTTGCATCACCCTGTATATGTTTTCCATACAACAACCAAATATACTACCTAAGAATTGCAAACATGATAAAATGGTAAGAAAATCTACACATTACAACAAAAAATTTTAAAAAATGAAGATAGTACCTGTTGTTATACATGAAGCAATATAACCCTTGCAGTCTTGATGAGACCACGTGACACTCATCCTAAGTAGAAAAAGTATGTCTTCAAACACGAATTTCTTCACTTTTCTTCTAAACTCAACTAATTGGTATATATATGTTGTTAGGCAACATCTCAACAATATAACATATGTCATTTTTATATATATTATATTGTTGTGCATTCTTCCTAACTACTGTATATTTAAGGCTATATCTCCGAAACTTCCAAATATATTTTAATGAAATAAAGCTCAAATTGAAGAGCTGTACCCTCTTCATATTCTGACTGCAAGCAGCGCCCCCTACTGTAGAAGGAAAGTTATCTTGTGCATATCATGTTTGGTACTCTTTTATTCATTTTACACTATATAAACGATTTTATTCCATGATATGTCTCATTGCCTCATAACAATATGGCTGACCAATGACAACCGAGGAATAAGGACATGTACCGTTCAGAACTACATACAGCGCATTCGCTAATTGGCGCACTTTCTTCATTTTTTGAAAAACAAATAAAATTTTTATACTATGGGTTTGAATTTTGCATCACCCTGTATATGTTTTCCATACAACAACCAAATATACTACTTAAGAATTGCAAACATGATAAAATGGTAAGAAAATCTACACATTACAACAAAAAATTTTAAAAAATGAAGATAGTACCTGTTGTTATACATGAAGCAATATAACCCTTGCAGTCTTGATGAGACCACGTGACACTCATCCTAAGTAGAAAAAGTATGTCTTCAAACACGAATTTCTTCACTTTTCTTCTAAACTCAACTAATTGGTATATATATGTTGTTAGGCAACATCTCAACAATATAACATATGTCATTTTTATATATATTATATTGTTGTGCATTCTTCCTAACTACTGTATATTTAAGGCTATATCTCCGAAACTTCTGAATATATTTTAATGAAATAAAGCTCAAATTGAAGAGCTGTACCCTCTTCATATTCTGACTGCAAGCAGCGCCCCCTACTGTAGAAGGAAAGTTATCTTGTGCATATCATGTTTGGTACTCTTTTATTCATTTTACACTATATAAACGATTTTATTCCATGATATGTCTCATTGCCTCATAACAATATGGCTGACCAATGACAACCGAGGAATAAGGACATGTACCGTTCAGAACTACATACAGCGCATTCGCTAATTGGCGCACTTTCTTCATTTTTTGAAAAACAAATAAAATTTTTATACTATGGGTTTGAATTTTGCATCACCCTGTATATGTTTTCCATACAACAACCAAATATACTATCCAAGAATTGCAAACATTATAAAATGGTAAGAAAATCTACACATTACAACAAAAAATTTTAAAAAATGAAGATAGTACCTGTTGTTATACATGAAGCAATATAACCCTTGCAGTCTTGATGAGACCACGTGACACTCATCCTAAGTAGAAAAAGTATGTCTTCAAACACGAATTTCTTCACTTTTCTTCTAAACTCAACTAATTGGTATATATATGTTGTTAGGCAACATCTCAACAATATAACATATGTCATTTTTATATATATTATATTGTTGTGCATTCTTCCTAACTACTGTATATTTAAGGCTATATCTCCGAAACTTCTGAATATATTTTAATGAAATAAAGCTCAAATTGAAGAGCTGTACCCTCTTCATATTCTGACTGCAAGCAGCGCCCCCTACTGTAGAAGGAAAGTTATCTTGTGCATATCATGTTTGGTACTCTTTTATTCATTTTATATAAACGATTTTATTCCATGATATGTCTCATTGCCTCATAACAATATGGCTGACCAATGACAACCGAAGAATAAGGACATGTACCGTTCAGAACTACATACAGCGCATTCGCTAATTGGCGCACTTTCTTCATTTTTTGAAAAACAAATAAAATTTTTATACTATGGGTTTGAATTTTGCATCACTCTGTATATGTTTTCCATACAACAACCAAATATACTACCTAAGAATTGCAAACATGATAAAATGGTAAGAAAATCTACACATTACAACAAAAAATTTTAAAAAATGAAGATAGTACCTGTTGTTATACATGAAGCAATATAACCCTTGCAGTCTTGATGAGACCACGTGACACTCATCCTAAGTAGAAAAAGTATGTCTTCAAACACGAATTTCTTCACTTTTCTTCTAAACTCAACTAATTGGTATATATCTGTTGTTAGGCAACATCTCAACAATATAACATATGTCATTTTTATATATATTATATTGTTGTGCATTCTTCCTAACTACTGTATATTTAAGGCTATATCTCCGAAACTTCTGAATATATTTAATGTAATAAAGCTCAAATTGAAGAGCTGTACCCTCTTCATATTCTGACTGCAAGCAGCGCCCCCTACTGTAGAAGGAAAGTTATCTTGTGCATATCATGTTTGGTACTCTTTTATTCATTTTACACTATATAAACGATTTTATTCCATGATATGTCTCATTGCCTCATAACAATATGGCTGACCAATGACAACCGAGGAATAAGGACATGTACCGTTCAGAACTACATACAGCGCATTCGCTAATTGGCGCACTTTCTTCATTTTTTGGAAAACAAATAAAATTTTTATACTATGGGTTTGAATTTTGCATCACCCTGTATATGTTTTCCATACAACAACCAAATATACTACCTAAGAATTGCAAACATGATAAAATGGTAAGAAAATCTACACATTACAACAAAAAATTTTAAAAAATGAAGATAGTACCTGTTGTTATACATGAAGCAATATAACCCTTGCAGTCTTGATGAGACCACGTGACACTCATCCTAAGTAGAAAAAGTATGTCTTCAAACACGAATTTCTTCACTTTTCTTCTAAACTCAACTAATTGGTATATATATGTTGTTAGGCAACATCTCAACAATATAACATATGTCATTTTTATATATATTATATTGTTGTGCATTCTTCCTAACTACTGTATATTTAAGGCTATATCTCCGAAACTTCTGAATATATTTTAATGAAATAAAGCTCAAATTGAAGAGCTGTACCCTCTTCATATTCTGACTGCAAGCAGCGCCCCCTACTGTAGAAGGAAAGTTATCTTGTGCATATCATGTTTGGTACTCTTTTATTCATTTTACACTATATAAACGATTTTATTCCATGATATGTCTCATTGCCTCATAACAATATGGCTGACCAATGACAACCGAGGAATAAGGACATGTACCGTTCAGAACTACATACAGCGCATTCGCTAATTGGCGCACTTTCTTCATTTTTTGAAAAACAAATAAAATTTTTATACTATGGGTTTGAATTTTGCATCACCCTGTATATGTTTTCCATACAACAACCAAATATACTACCTAAGAATTGCAAACATGATAAAATGGTAAGAAAATCTACACATTACAACAAAAAATTTTAAAAAATGAAGATAGTACCTGTTGTTATACATGAAGCAATATAACCCTTGCAGTCTTGATGAGACCACGTGACACTCATCCTAAGTAGAAAAAGTATGTCTTCAAACACGAATTTCTTCACTTTTCTTCTAAACTCAACTAATTGGTATATATATGTTGTTAGGCAACATCTCAACAATATAACATATGTCATTTTTATATATATTATATTGATGTGCATTCTTCCTAACTACTGTATATTTAAGGCTATATCTCCGAAACTTCCAAATATATTTTAATGAAATAAAGCTCAAATTGAAGAGCTGTACCCTCTTCATATTCTGACTGCAAGCAGCGCCCCCTACTGTAGAAGGAAAGTTATCTTGTGCATATCATGTTTGGTACTCTTTTATTCATTTTACACTATATAAACGATTTTATTCCATGATATGTCTCATTGCCTCATAACAATATGGCTGACCAATGACAACCGAGGAATAAGGACATGTACCGTTCAGAACTACATACAGCGCATTCGCTAATTGGCGCACTTTCTTCATTTTTTGAAAAACAAATAAAATTTTTATACTATGGGTTTGAATTTTGCATCACCCTGTATATGTTTTCCATACAACAACCAAATATACTACCTAAGAATTGCAAACATGATAAAATGGTAAGAAAATCTACACATTACAACAAAAAATTTTAAAAAATGAAGATAGTACCTGTTGTTATACATGAAGCAATATAACCCTTGCAGTCTTGATGAGACCACGTGACACTCATCCTAAGTAGAAAAAGTATGTCTTCAAACACGAATTTCTTCACTTTTCTTCTAAACTCAACTAATTGGTATATATATGTTGTTAGGCAACATCTCAACAATATAACATATGTCATTTTTATATATATTATATTGTTGTGCATTCTTCCTAACTACTGTATATTTAAGGCTATATCTCCGAAACTTCTGAATATCTTTTAATGAAATAAAGCTCAAATTGAAGAGCTCTACCCTCTTCATATTCTGACTGCAAGCAGCGCCCCCTACTGTAGAAGGAAAGTTATCTTGTGCATATCATGTTTGGTACTCTTTTATTCATTTTATATAAACGATTTTATTCCATGATATGTCTCATTGCCTCATAACAATATGGCTGACCAATGACAACCGAAGAATAAGGACATGTACCGTTCAGAACTACATACAGCGCATTCGCTAATTGGCGCACTTTCTTCATTTTTTGAAAAACAAATAAAATTTTTATACTATGGGTTTGAATTTTGCATCACTCTGTATATGTTTTCCATACAACAACCAAATATACTACCTAAGAATTGCAAACATGATAAAATGGTAAGAAAATCTACACATTACAACAAAAAATTTTAAAAAATGAAGATAGTACCTGTTGTTATACATGAAGCAATATAACCCTTGCAGTCTTGATGAGACCACGTGACACTCATCCTAAGTAGAAAAAGTATGTCTTCAAACACGAATTTCTTCACTTTTCTTCTAAACTCAACTAATTGGTATATATCTGTTGTTAGGCAACATCTCAACAATATAACATATGTCATTTTTATATATATTATATTGTTGTGCATTCTTCCTAACTACTGTATATTTAAGGCTATATCTCCGAAACTTCTGAATATATTTAATGTAATAAAGCTCAAATTGAAGAGCTGTACCCTCTTCATATTCTGACTGCAAGCAGCGCCCCCTACTGTAGAAGGAAAGTTATCTTGTGCA
Source organism: Thermobia domestica (assembly GCF_964235325.1). Classification (NCBI taxonomy): domain Eukaryota; kingdom Metazoa; phylum Arthropoda; class Insecta; order Zygentoma; family Lepismatidae; genus Thermobia; species Thermobia domestica. The sequence continues at coordinate 151,814 of NW_027656132.1, forward strand.
TATCATGTTTGGTACTCTTTTATTCATTTTACACTATATAAACGATTTTATTCCATGATATGTCTCATTGCCTCATAACAATATGGCTGACCAATGACAACCGAGGAATAAGGACATGTACCGTTCAGAACTACATACAGCGCATTCGCTAATTGGCGCACTTTCTTCATTTTTTGAAAAACAAATAAAATTTTTATACTATGGGTTTGAATTTTGCATCACCCTGTATATGTTTTCCATACAACAACCAAATATACTACTTAAGAATTGCAAACATGATAAAATGGTAAGAAAATCTACACATTACAACAAAAAATTTTAAAAAATGAAGATAGTACCTGTTGTTATACATGAAGCAATATAACCCTTGCAGTCTTGATGAGACCACGTGACACTCATCCTAAGTAGAAAAAGTATGTCTTCAAACACGAATTTCTTCACTTTTCTTCTAAACTCAACTAATTGGTATATATATGTTGTTAGGCAACATCTCAACAATATAACATATGTCATTTTTATATATATTATATTGTTGTGCATTCTTCCTAACTACTGTATATTTAAGGCTATATCTCCGAAACTTCTGAATATATTTTAATGAAATAAAGCTCAAATTGAAGAGCTCTACCCTCTTCATATTCTGACTGCAAGCAGCGCCCCCTACTGTAGAAGGAAAGTTATCTTGTGCATATCATGTTTGGTACTCTTTTATTCATTTTACACTATATAAACGATTTTATTCCATGATATGTCTCATTGCCTCATAACAATATGGCTGACCAATGACAACCGAGGAATAAGGACATGTACCGTTCAGAACTACATACAGCGCATTCGCTAATTGGCGCACTTTCTTCATTTTTTGAGAAACAAATAAAATTTTTATACTATGGGTTTGAATTTTGCATCACCCTGTATATGTTTTCCATACAACAACCAAATATACTACCTAAGAATTGCAAACATGATAAAATGGTAAGAAAATCTACACATTACAACAAAAAATTTTAAAAAATGAAGATAGTACCTGTTGTTATACATGAAGCAATATAACCCTTGCAGTCTTGATGAGACCACGTGACACTCATCCTAAGTAGAAAAAGTATGTCTTCAAACACGAATTTCTTCACTTTTCTTCTAAACTCAACTAATTGGTATATATATGTTGTTAGGCAACATCTCAACAATATAACATATGTCATTTTTATATATATTATATTGTTGTGCATTCTTCCTAACTACTGTATATTTAAGGCTATATCTCCGAAACTTCTGAATATATTTTAATGAAATAAAGCTCAAATTGAAGAGCTGTACCCTCTTCATATTCTGACTGCAAGCAGCGCCCCCTACTGTAGAAGGAAAGTTATCTTGTGCATATCATGTTTGGTACTCTTTTATTCATTTTACACTATATAAACGATTTTATTCCATGATATGTCTCATTGCCTCATAACAATATGGCTGACCAATGACAACCGAGGAATAAGGACATGTACCGTTCAGAACTACATACAGCGCATTCGCTAATTGGCGCACTTTCTTCATTTTTTGAAAAACAAATAAAATTTTTATACTATGGGTTTGAATTTTGCATCACCCTGTATATGTTTTCCATACAACAACCAAATATACTATCCAAGAATTGCAAACATTATAAAATGGTAAGAAAATCTACACATTACAACAAAAAATTTTAAAAAATGAAGATAGTACCTGTTGTTATACATGAAGCAATATAACCCTTGCAGTCTTGATGAGACCACGTGACACTCATCCTAAGTAGAAAAAGTATGTCTTCAAACACGAATTTCTTCACTTTTCTTCTAAACTCAACTAATTGGTATATATATGTTGTTAGGCAACATCTCAACAATATAACATATGTCATTTTTATATATATTATATTGTTGTGCATTCTTCCTAACTACTGTATATTTAAGGCTATATCTCCGAAACTTCTGAATATATTTTAATGAAATAAAGCTCAAATTGAAGAGCTGTACCCTCTTCATATTCTGACTGCAAGCAGCGCCCCCTACTGTAGAAGGAAAGTTATCTTGTGCATATCATGTTTGGTACTCTTTTATTCATTTTATATAAACGATTTTATTCCATGATATGTCTCATTGCCTCATAACAATATGGCTGACCAATGACAACCGAAGAATAAGGACATGTACCGTTCAGAACTACATACAGCGCATTCGCTAATTGGCGCACTTTCTTCATTTTTTGAAAAACAAATAAAATTTTTATACTATGGGTTTGAATTTTGCATCACTCTGTATATGTTTTCCATACAACAACCAAATATACTACCTAAGAATTGCAAACATGATAAAATGGTAAGAAAATCTACACATTACAACAAAAAATTTTAAAAAATGAAGATAGTACCTGTTGTTATACATGAAGCAATATAACCCTTGCAGTCTTGATGAGACCACGTGACACTCATCCTAAGTAGAAAAAGTATGTCTTCAAACACGAATTTCTTCACTTTTCTTCTAAACTCAACTAATTGGTATATATCTGTTGTTAGGCAACATCTCAACAATATAACATATGTCATTTTTATATATATTATATTGTTGTGCATTCTTCCTAACTACTGTATATTTAAGGCTATATCTCCGAAACTTCTGAATATATTTAATGTAATAAAGCTCAAATTGAAGAGCTGTACCCTCTTCATATTCTGACTGCAAGCAGCGCCCCCTACTGTAGAAGGAAAGTTATCTTGTGCATATCATGTTTGGTACTCTTTTATTCATTTTACACTATATAAACGATTTTATTCCATGATATGTCTCATTGCCTCATAACAATATGGCTGACCAATGACAACCGAGGAATAAGGACATGTACCGTTCAGAACTACATACAGCGCATTCGCTAATTGGCGCACTTTCTTCATTTTTTGGAAAACAAATAAAATTTTTATACTATGGGTTTGAATTTTGCATCACCCTGTATATGTTTTCCATACAACAACCAAATATACTACCTAAGAATTGCAAACATGATAAAATGGTAAGAAAATCTACACATTACAACAAAAAATTTTAAAAAATGAAGATAGTACCTGTTGTTATACATGAAGCAATATAACCCTTGCAGTCTTGATGAGACCACGTGACACTCATCCTAAGTAGAAAAAGTATGTCTTCAAACACGAATTTCTTCACTTTTCTTCTAAACTCAACTAATTGGTATATATATGTTGTTAGGCAACATCTCAACAATATAACATATGTCATTTTTATATATATTATATTGTTGTGCATTCTTCCTAACTACTGTATATTTAAGGCTATATCTCCGAAACTTCTGAATATATTTTAATGAAATAAAGCTCAAATTGAAGAGCTGTACCCTCTTCATATTCTGACTGCAAGCAGCGCCCCCTACTGTAGAAGGAAAGTTATCTTGTGCATATCATGTTTGGTACTCTTTTATTCATTTTACACTATATAAACGATTTTATTCCATGATATGTCTCATTGCCTCATAACAATATGGCTGACCAATGACAACCGAGGAATAAGGACATGTACCGTTCAGAACTACATACAGCGCATTCGCTAATTGGCGCACTTTCTTCATTTTTTGAAAAACAAATAAAATTTTTATACTATGGGTTTGAATTTTGCATCACCCTGTATATGTTTTCCATACAACAACCAAATATACTACCTAAGAATTGCAAACATGATAAAATGGTAAGAAAATCTACACATTACAACAAAAAATTTTAAAAAATGAAGATAGTACCTGTTGTTATACATGAAGCAATATAACCCTTGCAGTCTTGATGAGACCACGTGACACTCATCCTAAGTAGAAAAAGTATGTCTTCAAACACGAATTTCTTCACTTTTCTTCTAAACTCAACTAATTGGTATATATATGTTGTTAGGCAACATCTCAACAATATAACATATGTCATTTTTATATATATTATATTGTTGTGCATTCTTCCTAACTACTGTATATTTAAGGCTATATCTCCGAAACTTCCAAATATATTTTAATGAAATAAAGCTCAAATTGAAGAGCTGTACCCTCTTCATATTCTGACTGCAAGCAGCGCCCCCTACTGTAGAAGGAAAGTTATCTTGTGCATATCATGTTTGGTACTCTTTTATTCATTTTACACTATATAAACGATTTTATTCCATGATATGTCTCATTGCCTCATAACAATATGGCTGACCAATGACAACCGAGGAATAAGGACATGTACCGTTCAGAACTACATACAGCGCATTCGCTAATTGGCGCACTTTCTTCATTTTTTGAAAAACAAATAAAATTTTTATACTATGGGTTTGAATTTTGCATCACCCTGTATATGTTTTCCATACAACAACCAAATATACTACCTAAGAATTGCAAACATGATAAAATGGTAAGAAAATCTACACATTACAACAAAAAATTTTAAAAAATGAAGATAGTACCTGTTGTTATACATGAAGCAATATAACCCTTGCAGTCTTGATGAGACCACGTGACACTCATCCTAAGTAGAAAAAGTATGTCTTCAAACACGAATTTCTTCACTTTTCTTCTAAACTCAACTAATTGGTATATATATGTTGTTAGGCAACATCTCAACAATATAACATATGTCATTTTTATATATATTATATTGTTGTGCATTCTTCCTAACTACTGTATATTTAAGGCTATATCTCCGAAACTTCTGAATATATTTTAATGAAATCAAGCTCAAATTGAAGAGCTCTACCCTCTTCATATTCTGACTGCAAGCAGCGCCCCCTACTGTAGAAGGAAAGTTATCTTGTGCATATCATGTTTGGTACTCTTTTATTCATTTTACACTATATAAACGATTTTATTCCATGATATGTCTCATTGCCTCATAACAATATGGCTGACCAATGACAACCGAGGAATAAGGACATGTACCGTTCAGAACTACATACAGCGCATTCGCTAATTGGCGCACTTTCTTCATTTTTTGAAAAACAAATAAAATTTTTATACTATGGGTTTGAATTTTGCATCACCCTGTATATGTTTTCCATACAACAACCAAATATACTACCTAAGAATTGCAAACATGATAAAATGGTAAGAAAATCTACACATTACAACAAAAAATTTTAAAAAATGAAGATAGTACCTGTTGTTATACATGAAGCAATATAACCCTTGCAGTCTTGATGAGACCACGTGACACTCATCCTAAGTAGAAAAAGTATGTCTTCAAACACGAATTTCTTCACTTTTCTTCTAAACTCAACTAATTGGTATATATATGTTGTTAGGCAACATCTCAACAATATAACATATGTCATTTTTATATATATTATATTGTTGTGCATTCTTCCTAACTACTGTATATTTAAGGCTATATCTCCGAAACTTCTGAATATCTTTTAATGAAATAAAGCTCAAATTGAAGAGCTCTACCCTCTTCATATTCTGACTGCAAGCAGCGCCCCCTACTGTAGAAGGAAAGTTATCTTGTGCATATCATGTTTGGTACTCTTTTATTCATTTTATATAAACGATTTTATTCCATGATATGTCTCATTGCCTCATAACAATATGGCTGACCAATGACAACCGAAGAATAAGGACATGTACCGTTCAGAACTACATACAGCGCATTCGCTAATTGGCGCACTTTCTTCATTTTTTGAAAAACAAATAAAATTTTTATACTATGGGTTTGAATTTTGCATCACTCTGTATATGTTTTCCATACAACAACCAAATATACTACCTAAGAATTGCAAACATGATAAAATGGTAAGAAAATCTACACATTACAACAAAAAATTTTAAAAAATGAAGATAGTACCTGTTGTTATACATGAAGCAATATAACCCTTGCAGTCTTGATGAGACCACGTGACACTCATCCTAAGTAGAAAAAGTATGTCTTCAAACACGAATTTCTTCACTTTTCTTCTAAACTCAACTAATTGGTATATATCTGTTGTTAGGCAACATCTCAACAATATAACATATGTCATTTTTATATATATTATATTGTTGTGCATTCTTCCTAACTACTGTATATTTAAGGCTATATCTCCGAAACTTCTGAATATATTTAATGTAATAAAGCTCAAATTGAAGAGCTGTACCCTCTTCATATTCTGACTGCAAGCAGCGCCCCCTACTGTAGAAGGAAAGTTATCTTGTGCATATCATGTTTGGTACTCTTTTATTCATTTTACACTATATAAACGATTTTATTCCATGATATGTCTCATTGCCTCATAACAATATGGCTGACCAATGACAACCGAGGAATAAGGACATGTACCGTTCAGAACTACATACAGCGCATTCGCTAATTGGCGCACTTTCTTCATTTTTTGAAAAACAAATAAAATTTTTATACTATGGGTTTGAATTTTGCATCACCCTGTATATGTTTTCCATACAACAACCAAATATACTACTTAAGAATTGCAAACATGATAAAATGGTAAGAAAATCTACACATTACAACAAAAAATTTTAAAAAATGAAGATAGTACCTGTTGTTATACATGAAGCAATATAACCCTTGCAGTCTTGATGAGACCACGTGACACTCATCCTAAGTAGAAAAAGTATGTCTTCAAACACGAATTTCTTCACTTTTCTTCTAAACTCAACTAATTGGTATATATATGTTGTTAGGCAACATCTCAACAATATAACATATGTCATTTTTATATATATTATATTGTTGTGCATTCTTCCTAACTACTGTATATTTAAGGCTATATCTCCGAAACTTCTGAATATATTTTAATGAAATAAAGCTCAAATTGAAGAGCTCTACCCTCTTCATATTCTGACTGCAAGCAGCGCCCCCTACTGTAGAAGGAAAGTTATCTTGTGCATATCATGTTTGGTACTCTTTTATTCATTTTACACTATATAAACGATTTTATTCCATGATATGTCTCATTGCCTCATAACAATATGGCTGACCAATGACAACCGAGGAATAAGGACATGTACCGTTCAGAACTACATACAGCGCATTCGCTAATTGGCGCACTTTCTTCATTTTTTGAGAAACAAATAAAATTTTTATACTATGGGTTTGAATTTTGCATCACCCTGTATATGTTTTCCATACAACAACCAAATATACTACCTAAGAATTGCAAACATGATAAAATGGTAAGAAAATCTA